>NC_087216.1:48545840-48585572 GCF_015104395.2 Macrobrachium nipponense | reverse complement strand
ACCAATATTAGGGCTTGTGCCTTGTATGATAAGGCGCCCTATGAGGTAATGTTAGACTTGCGATAATCTATACGCTAAGTCGGTTGGTATTGCCACTTCCATCTTCAATGAGTGTTTTGGGGTTTGTAGATCACTTACGAAGTCGGTATTATCTTGTTGGTTATTACGACGATGTGTTAAACTCATGGTGAGGAGGTTCTTGTAGAAAACACGAAGTATAAAAATAGATATATTCTTCTGAAGTTTTACATGCTGAAGATCAGATATGATTGTACAAGTCTTCTAATAACGATAGCTTGATCGCTTCTGCCAATGATGCTACTTCTGTTCTCTCTACATGATAAAGCTTAGGTAAAGAGATACAGGTCTTCTAATGACGATAGCTAACTCTGTTCTGCCTGTCTACCATCTCTGTTAAACAAGTTATGAAGGGAACAGACAGTAGTTCGAACATATAAACATACTTACAAATGACATAGTTACATACGAACACACAATCGAATGAGACACGCTACAGATCACGTAGGCCGTTTGAATTATAGGTCGGGGTAGTTGTCTCAAGCAGGGAGCTTGGACTAATGTTTATAAACAATTGAATGACTACAGGTGACGGCATGTTATCTTAGCCTACATACTTATTGATACGTCATCTTTAGCGTCTCTAGTCTGATCACATTCCCTGCAAGCAATCTTTTATATATATGGACTAAACATTCCATATTATTATTATGTAAACACTTACATATATACATACATACAATATCAAAGATAATTATTTTGCAAAGTAAGGAAAATATACACACACAACTCCACTACTTCTAATTTTATTCTCAACAACTAAAGCTTCGTGACAGCATAAGCATTTGGAACATGGCTTTGGAGTGTCGCCATTTTGTCAGCTACAGCCGAGAAATAACACATTAAGCGTGTCAATATTCCTTAAGAGTAAAGTGTAATTCAACTAATCTTGTTTTCTAATCATTTAGATAATTTGTATGACACATATAGTAATCCTAAATTTGACTTATAACTTTAACACCTGATTAGCGGTATACTTTCTCGGATACATAATGTGAATGAATATTTAAATCGACAAAACTATATTAATCTCCTTTATTTGATTGTTTTTTTAATCTTTTTTTATTGGCAATGTTTTCCTTTTTTTCTTATCCTGTCTATTTACTGCTTAACTTAATTTACTCATACCTAGCTATCTCATGTCAAAAAAGCAATCATAATAAATCAAACGAATATAATTTATAGGCCAGTAAAAATTGACGAAGACCCAGGCATTTAGTATAACGAACATTTTATACGTTCAGTGCGTTCCCATAGATAACAAGTATGTCAAAAAAAAAAAAAAAAAAAAAAAAAAAAAAAAAAAAAAAAAAACCGATATCAACAATATGCAACCATACATTTGGCAATAAGGAAAATGGCCGCCACCTGAAATAAGAAATTAAATGTTTTCCGGACCAATATTTCAATTACTTTAATGTGGTTCTTAATTTTTGCTTTAAATATTATACTTTATAGTATAAGGTTTACAATGACGTCCTAGAAATGAAGGTAGACTGTTTCAATTAAAGAAAAATGATACATTTGAAATGGAATAGGAAAAATAAATGTATTATTATTTTAATTAATCAGTATATTTCCTCATTCTTAGCTGTGGATCATCAACACCTGTAATATTAGCAAACTTTATATAGAATGGAACCCTTATTTATACAAAAATGATTACAGAGAATATAAGTATACTGTTTAAGGAAAATTGATACTTTTGGAATCAAATAGAAAAAAAAATAGGTATACATATTTTGTGGGAAAAGTAGTGTAGAGGATCCTAAGCTCATTTAGGGATTTCAGTGTCTAAAAACTACCACCTTGGTACAACAGTGATACATATTCCAATCCTACATAAAAAATATCATCAGTGTTGGCATTACTATCTTCAAAACCAAGCACATCAGACATTAGATTTTGGGATGACATTTAAGAGTTTCGTGTGTTTTACTTTTACCATCCCATAAAAGGCTGGGGTGGTATCACACCCAGACATAGCATGTAAGAATGGAGGGTACACACACATTTCACGTCCTAGAACCTCTCTAGCCACATTTATAGTCAGTGTATGTTTCTTGGTTTCCATGTAAACTTCGGTCTCTCTGTCTGTCTGTCTGTATGGTGTTTTTACGTTACATGGAACCAGTGGTTATTCAGCAACGGGACCAATGGCTTTACGTGACTTCCGAACCATGTCGAGAGTGAACTTCTATCACCAGAAATACACATCTCTCACCGCTCAGTGGAATGTCCGAGAATCGAACTCGCGGCCTCCGAGGTGGCGCGCCAACATCATACCGACCACGCCACTGAGGCGCTCATGTAAACTTCGAATGTTGCATGCAACATGTAAACTTTGGATGTTGCATGATGAAGGAAAAGGACCAGTATAGCTGTTTCATCAGGTACTATTCTAATGGGGGCCTTACTAGTCACTGTTTTATCAAGAACTCTCCTCACAGTTATAACGCTGCATCTCCTTCATCAGCATGCTCCACCTCAATACTTGCATCTTCTAGACTCGGTCGTATTAGCCTGATCAGTTCCTGCTTGTTGCATCTATTAGAGAGAAACTTTGTTTTGTCAGATGGAATGGGAACAGTGAGATTTGAGATCGTATCCGGTAAAGATTTGTCTAGTCGACACCGCTTCTGTGCTCCATCTTTGGTTGCGTTAACTGTATAGCAATCAAATATAATACAAACAGGTAGGCCATGACTTTTCCTCTGCATTGCAGACCGGCACCTAACTCATGTGTCTATTGTTCCAATTTTTGGCCACTATTGTTGGCATACTGATTTCACAGATAATATCAGGATCCATACACGAGATAAATTGTGAGAGATGTGACTGGTGTATATCTCATTCCTCCATCATCTATAAAGAGAGAAAGGACAACTGCTGACAGCTCATAGGAGAAGGTTGCCTCTGTAGGTTGACCCTGACTGTAGCACATAGCCAGAAGTCTCCGATATATCTCCGTGCTTCATATGAACAATTCCTCACCTGCCACTTTCACAGGTTTCTGCACCGCCTTAAGAGTTTTTTTTTTTTATGGTTACTTGAGAAAAGGTCATTCCTAACATTTGTTCTTGAATGACATTCCCAAACTGCAGCGATGTTTCAACATTGACCCGTTTATCTGTAATAATTCCACTCGCAATATTTACCAGTTGATGTTCATCCTCAACTCTGAAAGGGTTGTGTTTGCTTAGGAATTCTAGAAATAAAGGTAGCTCCTCATTATCATGTTTCATATAACCGACATTCATCTCTCCTGTGCTGCTCGGACCAGGTGCCAGTGAATGTGTTGGTCAAAGATCTTACCGTACTGGGCAATAATAACAGTTGTATGTAACCACTTTGTCCAAATTGACTGTATGTGTAATATTAATGAGACCTCCGCGTGTCTTTACAGACCTCATCGAACTTTGTTCAATTATCATGCCTAACCAAGTACCCCCCAGAATAAATGGCTGTTCCTTCTGACTGTGAACTTCCGCTTGTGAAAAGGAATTAGAAGACAATTACATAACTCATCAGTCTTGTAAGTAAAGGCAGCAACACTTAGTATATTTAATTCGAACAGCTACCGCAAAGTAAGGTAACTTACTTTGAATACTGTGGTATGAAGACAAGCAACGGATTTAGTAAATACAAATATAAAAATCTTGGTACTTGTACATATCAAAAAAACAGGGTAATCTGACAGCAATAGTGGCCTTGAATAAGCTTAATGGTCACTGCCAATAAGTCACTTTCCTCAGTGATTGAACTAATTATTTTCATATTTCTATTTTCATATAAAATTTCCAGATAATCTAATAATTTATATATTTTTCCAGTTAAAATCACGTTAATTAATGCCTAAGGATGCAAGGAAACTTTCAATATAAATTGGGACTCTCCTTGAAATGAAGTCTGCGACTGATCTGCTTGGATCTACAGACAAACAGACGGGGGGAAGGGAGACACACACACACACACACAAACACACACATCTCCCCTAGGCCCGGGTGAGATAATATAACTAATGCTAGTATAAAACTGAAGAAATTAGTCAGATATGTACACAGATATGTACAAAGAGGATTCCACGGGTCATGGAATCATATTACGAAGGCTCTGAAATTAATCAAAGAAAAAAATCATATTCCATAAGGTTAATTGGAGTTGATTTTGCTTTTGGTATACCCTGATATATAATGCAAGCATAAAAAACAAAAATTTGCTTTTTATACTAAATGTCTGGGTTTGGCCAAATTCACGTCAATTTTTACTGGCCTATTAGCCTTTTTTTAAATCTCTAATTCCTTACATGTCACCCTGTTTCATCTGCACACACACAGGAAAGCTGTGGGAGCCAAAGCTGACGAATACATTAGGAGACAAAAGACTTATTTTCATAGAAGCATTCTTGGGTTCATCGTACTGTAGCTATTCATTTCTTCTAAATAACAGTTAATTAGAATCAGTTTTACACGTATGCCTAGACCTACTGCCATAAGCATATTATAAGTAGCTGAAAGGATAGGAAATATGAAAGCTATCTTTCTCGTTCAAGTCTGTTTCCGATATTTATAACGAAACTTACTGTTGTAGTCAGTATCATCATATTGTCTTGCTCTACTGTGGTGCTTCATGGAAAGTTCCACTTAGAGGCCTATTTTCTAAGCTTTGCTGTTCTCAAAACAATTTCATTCATCTATGTATGTTTCTCTTTGGTATATTAGTGCTAGGATCACACATTGGACATTCAAGACCACGCACAGGATTTAAGCCAGAACCAAGTCAAAATAACTTCTTTCAGAAAGAAACTCAGACATTTATAAGTTGACCTTCCCCACCAGTCTACCGTTTCCTAAGAGTATCACGTGACTCATCTTTTGTCTCGACTGCTGCCCCTGAAATTATCTCCAAGGGTACCAGCTGGACCTTGGGCAGAAGCACATGTTGGGTGTTGGAACAGGCCTGGACAAAGGATCACTGGAACAGATGAGCGGCCTCAGAATTTCTCCAGATTTACCAGTATTTACACCTCTCCCCTAAAAACACTCCCACATCTTTGTTTTCCCTCTCCTCTGGAGGCCAACACATGTTCCATTATTTTTCCATAGTACAACCATCGCCATCGGCTCCGCAGTTCAGAAAAATCAAGACCGGCCGCAGACCAGGTTCTGTAATAGAGTAATCTCGAGTGCAGTCAGTTACCGTTTTTGCATTTTGGCTGTACTTCCTATTTAATTTTTCTAGGCGACTTTTCCCCGTTGGTTCATCATCGCATTCACTATTTTGGTTACTGTAACACAGTTACCCCCATTGTTACTTTAGATGCTGTAAATAATCCTCCTTGTGTTGTTACCAATTAGACTAGGGTCTGCTACATCATTAAGTCACGTTGTTGTTCATGCTAAGCACCACTTTTAATTAATAAGGCAACACAGTAGAGGAAAAGACCCCATATAGACTCCACTTTTCTAGCCCCGCCCCCCGCCCCCACCCCCCCCAAGGGGGCCCCCCCGGGGCGTGGCTACCCCCCTCCCCCTCCTGATTGGCTCATGTACGTACGTGAGGCCTAAAAAGGGGCGGGAGGGACAACCCCCAAAACCCCCAAAAGGGGTGTGGCCACCCTGACCCCATATAGACTCCACTTGTCTGGGGGGTGTGGCCACCTGACCCCATAATAGACTCCACATATTCTGGGGGGTGTGGCCACCCTGACCCCATATAGACTCCACTATTCTGGGGGGGGGGGCGTGGCCACCCCTGACCCCAAATTGACTCCATTTGTATTATAAGTCATGTACGTACATGAGCTCATAATTGACTCCATATGTATGATAAGTTCATGTACGTACATGAGCTCATAATTGACTCCATTTGTCTTACAAGCTCATGTACGTACATGAGCTCATATTAGGGGGGCGTGGCCTCCCCTAACCTCAAATCGACTCCACTTTTCTACCCTGTGACGTCACATAACATATAAGGGAATAAAACCATCTTTCAACCCGTCCACTATTCTGGGGGGCGTGGCCACCCCTGACCCCAAATTGACTCCATTTGTATATAAGCTCATGTACGTACATGAGTCATAATTGACTCCATATGTATGATAAGTTCATGTACGCTACATGGAGCTCATTTAAAGTTGACTCCATTTGTGTCTTAAAAACAAGCTCATGTAACGTACCATGATCTCATATTAGGGGGGCGTGGCCTCCCCTAACCCCAAATTGACTCCACTTTTGTTTCTACCCCTGTGAGCACATAACTATAAGGGAATAAAACCATCCTTTCAACCCTCCACTATTCTGGGGGGCTGTGGCCACCCCCCTGACCCCAAATTGACTCCATTTGTCTTACAAGCTCATGTACGTACATGAGCTCATATTAGGGAGGCGTGGCCTCCCCTAACCCCAAATCGACTCCACTTTTCTACCCTGTGACGTCACATACTATAAGGGATAAAAACCAACATTTCAAGCCCTCACCCCAAATTGACTCCACTATTCTACCCTGTGACGTCACGTAACCTCTCTGGGAATAAAACCATTCTTTCAACCCTGACCCCAAACCCAAATTGACTCCACTATTCTACCCTGTGACGTCACGTAACTCTCTGGGAATTAAAACCTATTCTTTTTCAAACCCTGACCCCAAAATTGACTCCACCTTTCCTAACCCCCTGTGACGTCACGTTAACTCTCTGGGAATAAAACCATTCTTTCAACCCTTGACTCCCAAATTGACTCCACCTTTCCTACCCCCTGTGACGTCACGTAACTCTCCGGTAATAAAAACCAACATTCAACCCCTCACCCCAAATTGACTCCACCTTTCCTACCCCCTGTGACGTCACGTAAACTCTCTGGAATAAAACCATTCTTTCAACCCCTGACCCCAAAATTGACTCCACCTTTCCTACCCCCTTATGTGACGTCACGTAACTCTCCGGTAATAAAAAACCAACATTTCAACCCTCACCCCAAATTGACTCCACTATTCTCCCACTGTGAACGTCACGTAACTCTCTGGGAATAAAACCATTCTTTCAACCCCCGACCCCAAATTGACTCCACCTTTCCTACCCCCTGTGACGTCACGTAACTCCTCCCGGGAATAAAAACCAACATTTCAACCCCTCACCCAAATTGACTCCACTTCTACCCCTGACGTCACATACTTCTCTGGGATAAAACTCCCCTGTACGTCACATAACTCTCTGGGAATAAAAACCATTCTTTCAACCCCTGACCCCAAATTGACTCCGCCTTTCCTACCCCCTGTGACGTCACATAACTCTCAGGGTAATAAAAACCAACATTTCAACCCCCACCCCAAATTGACTCCACTTTTCTACCCCTGTGATGTCACGTAACTCTACGGGAATAAAACTTGACCTCACCCTGACCCCAAATAGACTCAGTTCACTGTTTTGCGACTCATTGTCCCTTTAATTGTTTTCAAAGTAACCGGGACGTCTTTACCTCATCCTCCTCCTATAAAATCTCTAAATTTATATATGCATATTGCGAATATACTCTCTCTCCCCTCCCTCCCTCCTTCCCTCCTCCCTCCCTCCCTCTCTCTCTCTCAGCCGTTACATTTTGTTTTATCATATATAACACACAGCTGCTTAGATTATTCATATAATCATGCCAAAAATAAAATATCTTTGGCGACTGACTTTCTCCACATGTGATATCTCCCCCAATAACCATATCAGAGTCAATGTTATCTGATGATGAATCACGCACACACACACACACACACATATGAAGAAACGAGACCTTATCGCCATATTTGCCCAGCTGACTTCACGCCAACGTGAAATTTTATTTTTCATAGAATTTGAGTCATAATCTAGGTGGCGAACACAAGGACAAAGGTACACATTTCAATTTTGTTTATTTATTATACAGAGTTTGAAAGAGGTTGAAAAATCAAATTACAGACGGAATTGTTATTTTATATTTATAACCAATCTAAATACAGGGGAAATGAATTAATATTCCATACAAATACATACATTAGAAAAAAACTGTACAAACACGAACGCGATAATATGCGCATTCGCTTTTCAAAACAATACTTCAACGAAACATACTACGGCTACTATATATTTTCTAACCTGTTCCTTGACATCACACCCCTTAGTATATACCACAAACATCTTCTCCAGCACTTTCCCGACCGTGTATCGAAGACGACGACGTTTCATCTAACACCTCAAAGCTTTTAAATTTAGCTAACAAGTTTTTCACTAACTTGTGCGAAGAGGTTGATGAAGCCATGGCGAGAGTTCACGTCTTGATGTGACAATCCTTCAAGTCATCCACGCATGACTCATTTTATCAAAATCAGTATCACGTGACTAAACAGCTCCGATATCATTGTTCCTAAAAATGTTAATAAGCCACCCACACACACTCGCCATCTTGTTTTTCGCATGTCCCGCCCTCACTCTTCCCACCCCCTCCTCCTCCTCCTCCTCTCCCCCTCCTCCTCCCTTTTTCCCCATATTTCGCCACGTTTCGATTTGCTTTTTAATGGCTATATTCCTTAACATCCAATCTTTAACCCCCGCCATTTCAATGAAGTAGCGATAATTCGAAATATTATCAACGTGGGTTTTTTTATTCCCTTGAAATTCTCGAGCTATATCTAAAAATATTATAACCTGCGAGCGGATGAGTTAAAATCTCCTTCTTCATTCCATTCAACCGTGTTAGAATCTTGTAAGTGCTTAACAAAAGCCGTAACGTATGACTTTTGGGGTTCTTTAAAAAATATCGGAATAATACCTGTTAAATCGGGATTGCTCTTTTTGCGAGTCATGTCCCCTTTAATTGTTTTCAATGTAATGGGGGCGTTTACCACCTCCTCCCCTCCAGTCACTGCACCTACATTTTCTATAGGAGGGGGAGGAGGAGGAGGAGGAGGTCCCGTGAGCGATATAGCCGGCATAGGTGGTTTTTGGATATTAAGGGAGACGTGTCCACTACTACTAACAGCTGCCGTATCCAACTTGCCAGTACCCTCTAGGTTATTAATATCACCATCACAAACCTCTTTTCTATTCATTAACCTCTCATAGGTAATGGCAGGGATAACGTAAAACTCCTTCATTTTCAATTAAAAAGACTCCCTACCACCAAACTCGCAGCAATAGGCCAAGAATAAAACCGATAGAATAGTCCCCCTTTCTAATTGCACCAATCTTCTAGATTATACCAGTTTTGTATTTGTTAATGGATGTGGGATTATTAGCGGACGTTTATTTAGCTTGGAGGAAGGCTGCCATGGTGCAATTCGGACTAGACCCTGCCCGTTACCTGACTTCTACCTCTCTCTCACTCGATGCTTTCCTATATTCCTCTAAAATTCGTCTCCCCCTCATTTCGAATGGTGAACTCTATCAATTAATTTGTAAAAACATCCGCGGCGGTTTTTGTAGTCTAGTTCGAAGGCAATGCGTAGCTAATAATCCAGAGTTAAATCCCAGTTTTAGGGTGGGTGATCCTCAATCGTACATATTATACGTTGACTTCACCAGTTTGTATCCCACAGTCATGAGTAAATACAAAATGCCCTTGGGTGAAATAACTGAACTTTCCCCTGTCGAATTAGAAAGTTTTGTCGCTAGCGATATTACCGCCATTGATTCACAGGGTGAATATGGTTATTTTATACTGCTCGATACCAAACCAGTTAGACGGGATGTTGCTCTACAGACGGACGATCTCCCTCTCGCCATTCATCACATGAATGTGACTCACCAGGATCTATCGCCCTATAGTAAAAACCTAATGAAGCTACCCAAGAAAAATGTTAAGTTGACGGGTACGCATTTACCCATGCGTAATCACTTGATCTGTCTTCCGTTATTACAAACGTTTGATAAGGCTCGGTCTCGAAGTTGATGTAATAAGGAAAGTGTACAAATTCAAACAGGATTTTTATTTGAGGGAATATATTCTGGAGAATGCCGAAAGGCGTGCTAAAGAGACCGATCCGGACAAGAGGAACACCATCAAAATCATAATGAATGGTCTTTTCGGTGTCACTATTAAAAATTCATTGAATTATTCTACCCGAACTGTCGTCACCACCAGTGAAGCCTCTCTTCTCAGGAATGTGTCCAAACACACGTACAAGTCTTTGGAGGAAAAAAACTGGTAACGACAGGTACATTGTAAACCATTGCAAAGAGTCTGTTATGGCTGAATCCCCGATTTATATCGGTTTTCAGTATACTAGACTGGCGAAGGATATGATGTATCGGTGGTTCTATTAACGACGTTCTTCGAAAGCCAAGTATGGACACCGAGTTCAGCTCCTTTATACCGACACTGACAGCTTGATCTTTTCCCTGGTGACTGATAACCTCAATCGGGAACTGAAGGGTGTGCTCAAACCCTACATGGATTTGAGTAATTTCCCCAAAACTCACGAATTGTATGATGAGTCACGTAAGGGGGAACTCGGGTTAGTGAAGGTTGAAACGGGGGCTGAACTCATGAGGGAATTTATCGGCGTTAAACCTAAAGTTTATTCGTATCTGACGGAAACTAGTCGTAGTAACACCTTGAAAGGTGTACAAAGATGCCGGCAAAAGACCATTCCACATGACCAGTATTGAGCTGTAATCGAAAAGAATGAGATTACTTATACTCGTGTGCACAATTTGCAAAGAGTAGGAGGCACGATGTGTCATACGAGCCAGCGAAAGGTATCTCTCTGTCCTTTAGAGGACAAGAGATATTATGTGACACCTTATAAATCGTTGGCGTATGGACATCCAGACATTGGGGTGGAAGAGGGTATAGGGGAGGGGGAGGGGGAGGGGGAGGAGGAGGAGGAGGATCTAGAGAGGGTAGTGGTGGCGCCGGTAGTTGCGGCAATCTCTCCAATTTTAAATATTCCCGCTCCTAGCACCTCGAGAATTCCTACTCCTCCTATTCCTCCGACCCTACATCCATCACGTCATTTCCCACGGGTGAAAGGATGTTCAACGTCGAAGAGAGAATAGTAAAATATACAATGTTAATTCCTCTCTCTCTTCGACGTCTTTGACTTCTCCTCGACGGGAAATGGTTTCACCCTCTCCTCCAGTTAAACGGGGGCGTATCACACCTTGACCGGGTGTCATAGTTTGTATATTTTACTATATATTTTATCTTATATTCATATATTTTAATATTATATGTATATAATGTATTTTTATTATATAATCATATACACAGTTAGTTTTTTATATTTTGAATTATTATATTTAATTTTTTATTATAGTTTGCATTTTTACTTTACGTTCTATTTTTATATTGTAGGAAAAACCTGTATGTATTTCATTATGGAAATTAAACAAATATTATTGCCGTCAACTTCCATTCACCCTAATTATTATTAAGGCTTGTATATAAAAAGGAGCGCGTAAAGTACGCAACTATAGTCTTAAACGCGCTAACATCATGGCCGCGACAGGTCCCTTCCCTGGGCAGTTGTTAGACCCGTTCGCTAATCCCGCTCGTATTATCATCGCGGGGTTAGTAACAGTGGCAAGTCAGTCCTATGTCAAAAAATCATTGAACTCTATGAAACGCATTTCCAATACATTTTATATTGCGGGGTATCTGAACACCCCCTCGAAACGCATCCCTCAATAGGTCCCAAATTTAAAGTATCCAAAGAAATTTTAAATCCCTTTGATTTACACTGAAAAGGGGCAGACAGGGGACGGGGGTTAATAAAGGTCTATTATTCATACTCGATGATTGCTTCCTTGAGGCCAAGTGATAATAAATTTGTCACCAACGCCTTCACAGCGGGACGTCATTCATCTATTTCAGTTATATTCATAACGCAGAATATGTTTCATTCGGGCAAGTTTAGTAGAAGTATAAGCTTGAATTGCTCACATTATATTCTAATGAAAAATCGTGATTTTAGTCAAATTGAAACAATTTAGGTCGGCAGTTATTCGGCCGTCAAAAAGCTTCAGCCTTTTCAGACATATAGGAAAAAGGCCTATCACGTAACCGCTACGGTTATTTGTTAGTAGACTTCGCTCCGTCAACACCTGAACTGTTACAGCTCCGAACTAATATTCTGGGTGAAACGGAATATCAAATAGCTTACCAATATGGATAAAGAACGGATAAAACTGCTAAAAACTTTGTACGGAGATGCACGGGGTGTGGGTAGTTCAGCGGGTGGACTCTTTATTCAGAGTAGCGAAAAATCTGAATAGCCAAATTACTCGTGAAAATGTTAAAGAATTCTTACGTGGGCAAAAGTCTTACACACTGCATAAAGTCACTCGAAAAAAATTCCCCAGAAGAAAAATCATATCACCCAAACCGAGAGTAATAGCGAGCACCGATTTAGCTGATATGTCCAAATTAGCTCGGTATAATAATGGGTTTAAATATTTGCTAGTCTTTATTGACGGTTTTGTTTTTTCCAGATATCTACAAATTGTTCCCTTGAAAAAGAAGGATGGTGTTACTATGCGTCGCGCTTTGAAGAAGGTTATCGAATCTACCGAATTTTTGGGAATTTCACGTTTGAATAGCGATGAGGGTAGGGAATATTATAACAAACACGTCAGGGAATATCTAGATAGTAAAAATATAAAATTATATCGCGTTTATACGAGAGAAATAAAATCCTCTATAGCTGAAAGAGTCATAAGGACTATTAAGGGTCGTATATATAGATATCTCACACATAAGAATACCTTAAAATACATTAACGTCTTGCGCGACATTGTTCAGAGTTATAATCATACCCCCCATAGAAGTTTGGGTCGCACCCCACAAGAGGTTCACGCATTAACGGATAGAGATGACATTGAACGTCAATTCTCGAGCATGTATAAAAAGGCTGTTCTCGTTAATCCTCCCGCCATTTCGCTCTTGAATGTTGGAGACGTTGTACGTATTGCCGATGAGCGTCGCAACGCAATTTTTAGGAGGGGATATACAATTCAAAATACTCTGGAAATTTTTAAAATCCGAAAAGTGGATGCAAGGCAAAATCCGGTCGTATACTTCTTGGAAGATTAGCGGGTGAAGAAATAAAGGGCGTATTTTATCGTGAAGAATTAATTCGCACAAATCTACCAGAAACGTATGATATCACTATTCTGGGAAGGAGGAGGAAGATAATAAAACTCAATATTACGTTCATTGGAAAGGTTATCCGAGTCAATTCAATTCCTGGGTTGATGAGTCTCAAATTGTACGGATATGAACCGTAAGCAACCTTTAATACGTAAAAACAAATAAAAACTTTATTTTATTCATCTCTGGTTTATCACCCAGTGAAAGAAGTAAAGTTATTCCCATCTTAAAACGGTGGTTTGGTGGTCTACTCTCTCGGAAATTTTAGAAATTTTCTTTGTGAGTGGTAATCTAACTCAAGATAAGAAGTTTATTAACACTTAAGAAATTGTAGACGAGAAATTCATCTTGTGTCCTGAAACACGTCCATATCTAAGAAGAAAAATATACTGAAAAGTCGTAAAGGGGGGACTATTCTATCGGTTTTATTGCCTATTGCTGCGAGTTTGGTAGGGAGTCTTTTTAATTGAAAATGAAGGAGTTTTACGTTATCCCTGCCATTACCTATGAGAGGTTAATGAATAGAAAAGAGGTTTGTGATGGTGATATTAATAACCTAGAGGGTACTGGCAAGTTGGATACGGCAGCTGTTAGTATTAGTATGGTGGGACACGTCTCCCTTAATATCCAAAAACCACCTATGCCGGCTATATCGCTCACGGGACCATCCTCCTCCTCCTCCTCCCCCTCCTATAGAAAATGTAGGTGCAGTGACTGGAGGGGAGGAGGTGGTAAACGCCCCCATTACATTGAAAACAATTAAAGGGGACATGACTCGCAAAAAGAGCAATCCCGATTTAACAGGTATTATTCCGATATTTTTTAAAGAACCCCAAAAGTCATACGTTACGGCTTTTGTTAAGCACTTACAAGATTCTAACACGGTTGAATGGAATGAAGAAGGAGATTTAACTCATCCGCTCGCAGGTTATAATATTTTAGATATAGCTCGAGAATTTCAAGGGAATAAAAAATAAAAAAACCCACGTTGATAATATTTCGAATTATCGCTACTTCATTGAAATGGCGGGGGTTAAAGATTGGATGTTAAGGAATATAGCCATTAAAAAGCAAATCGAAACGTTGGCGAAATATTGGGGGGAAAAAGGGAGGGGAGGGGAGGGGAAGGAGGAGGAGGAGGAGGGGGTGGGAAGGTGAGGGCGGGACATGCGAAAACAAGATGGCGAGTGTGTGGGTGGCTATTAACATTTTAGGAACAATGATATCGGAGCTGTTTAGTCACGTGATACTGATTTTGATAAAATGAGTCATGCGTGGATGACTTGAAGGATTGTCACATCAAGACGTGGAAAACTCTCGCCATGGCTTCATCAACCCTCTTCGCACAAGTTAGTGAAAAACTTGTTAGCTAAATTTAAAAGCTTTGAGGTGTTAGATTGAAACGTCGTCCGTCTTCGATACACGGTCGGGAAAGTGCTGGAGAAGATGTTTGTCGGTATATACTAAGGGTGTGATGTCAAGGAACAGGTTAGAAAATATATAGTAGCCGTAGTATGTTTCGTTGAAGTATTGTTTTTGAAAAAGCGAATGCGCATATTATCGCGTTCGTGTTTGTACAGTTTTTTTTCTAATGTATGTATTTGTATGGAATATTAATTCATTCCCCTGTATTTAGGATTGGTTATAAAATAAAATAAACAATTCCGTCTGTAATTTGATTTTTCAACCTCTTTCAACTCTGTATTAATAAATAAACAAAATTGAAAATGTGTACCTTTGTCCTTGTGTTCGCCACCTAGATTATGACTCAAATTCTATGAAAAATAAAATTTCACGTTGGCGTGAAGTCAGCTGGGCAAATATGGCGATAAGGTCTCGTTTCTTCATATGTGTGTGTGTGTGTGTGTGCGTGATTCATCATCAGATAACATTGACTCTGATATGGTATTGGGGAGATATCACATGTGGATGAAAGTCAGTCGCCAAATATCCTTTTATCATGATACTCTGAATATCTAAGCAGCTGTGTGTATATATATAAAACAAAATGTAACGGCTGAGAGATGAGAGAGGGAGGGAGGGAGGGAAGGGAAGGGAGGGAGGGAGGGAGGGGAGAAGGTTATTCGCCAATTGGCTATATTAAATTTAGAGATAGGAGGAGGATGAGGTAAACGTCCCGGTTACTTTGAAAACAATTAAAGGGGACATGAGTCGCAAAAACAGTGAACTGAGTCTATTTGGGGTCGGGTGGGTGAGGTCAAGGTTTATTCCCGTAGAGTTACGTGACATCACAGGGGTAGAAAAGTGGAGTCAATTTGGGGTGGGGGTTGAAATGTTGGTTTTTATTCCCTGAGAGTTATGTGACGTCACAGGGGGTAGGAAAGGCGGAGTCAATTTGGGGTCAGGGGTTGAAAGAATGGTTTTATTCCCAGAGAGTTATGTGACGTCACAGGGGTAGAATAGAATAAGGGAGGGTTCCCTTGGAGGGGGATCAATTTGGGGTGAGGGTTGAAATGTTGGTTTTTATTCCCGGAGAGTTACGTGACGTCACAGGGGTAGAAAAGGTGGAGTCAATTTGGGGTCGGGGGTTTGAAAGAATGGTTTTATTCCCAGAGAGTTACGTGACGTCACAGTGGTAGAAATAGTGGAGTCAATTTGGGTGAGGGTTGAAATGTTGGTTTTTATTACCGGAGAGTTACGTGACGTCACATGGGGGTAAGGAAGGTGGAGTCAATTTGGGGTCAGGGGTTGGAAAGAATGGTTTTATTCCCAGAGAGTACGTGACGTCACAGGGGGTAGGAAAGGTGGATCAATTTGGGGTGAGGGGTTGAAATGTGGTTTTTATTACCGGAGAGTTACGTGACGTCACAGGGGGTGGGGAGGAAAGGTGGAGTCAATTTGGGTCAGGGGTTGAGATGGTTTTTTATCCCAGAGAGTTACGTGACGTCACAGGGGTAGGAAAGGTGGAGTCAATTTGGGGTCAGGGGTTGAAAGAATGGTTTTATTCCCCAGAGAGTTACGTGACGTCACAGGGTAGAATAGTGGAGTCAATTTGGGTTTGGGGTCAGGGGTTGAAAGAATGGTTTTATTCCCAGAGAGTTACGTGACGTCACAGGGTAGAATAGTGGAGTCAATTTGGGGTGAGGGCTTGAAATGTTGGTTTTTATTCCCTTATAGTTATGTGACGTCACAGGGGTAGAAAAGTGGAGTCGATTTGGGGTTAGGGGAGGCCACGCCTCCCTAATATGAGCTCATGTACGTACATGAGCTTGTAAGACAAATGGAGTCAATTTGGGGTCAGGGGTGGCCACGCCCCCCAGAATAGTGGAGGGTTGAAAGGATGGTTTTATTCCCTTATAGTTATGTGACGTCACAGGGGTAGAAAAGTGGAGTCAATTTGGGGTTAGGGGAGGCCACGCCCCCCTAATATGAGCTCATGTACGTACATGAGCTTGTAAGACAAATGGAGTCAATTATGAGCTCATGTACGTACATGAACTTATCATACATATGGAGTCAATTATGAGCTCATGTACGTACATGAGCTTATAATACAAATGGAGTCAATTTGGGGTCAGGGGTGGCCACGCCCCCCAGAATAGTGGAGGGTTGAAAAAGATGGTATTACCTTATAGTTATGTGACGTCACAGGGGTAGAAAAGTGGAGTCGATTTGAGGTTAGGGGAGGCCACGCCCCCCTAATATGAGCTCATGTACGTACATGAGCTTGTAAGACAAATGGAGTCAATTATGAGCTCATGTACGTACATGAACTTATCATACATATGGAGTCAATTATGAGCTCATGTACGTACATGCTTATAATACAAATGGAGTCAATTTGGGGTCAAGGGGTGGACCACGCCCCCCAGAATAGTGGAGTCTATATGGGGTCAGGGTGGCCACACCCCCCAGACAAGTGGAGTCTATATGGGGTCAGGGTGGCCACACCCCTTTTGGGGGTTTTGGGGGTTGTCCCGCCCCTTTTTAGGCCTCACGTACGTACATGAGCCAATCAGGAGGGGGGAGGGGGGTAGCCACGCCCCTTGGGGGGGTGGGGGGCGGGGGCGGGGCTAGAAAAGTGGAGTCTATATGGGGTCTTTTCCTCTACTCAACACTATATTCTCTTCTTTGCAAGCACGTAGTAATTCTATATCCCTGTCAGTGGACCATCATGTGAAATAATAAGAGAGAATCGTGTTTAACGCTTCCCCATGTGCCTATCGCTTTAGTATTGACCTTGTGATGCAATTTATTCAGGTGCAAACATCACCTACGTTTCTGTGAAGAATCTGGAACCCTTGGAAGTGACGCCAGGAACCATTAATTATTTCGCTGTGTTCAAACCTCATTTCCCTGCCAGGGCCTTTTCCGGCCACACAGCCTGGTTGACCTCCAGTCCAACCGCAATTCATTTCATCTTTGGATCATTGCGAATCCCTGCCGCCCTTAAGGTGTAAATTGCTTACTCACGTAATTTGGTGAAAATATACTTCAGTTAAACTAAATCCCTAGAGTTTTTATGCCATTTTTCTCTCCACTGACACCGGCCTTCAGCCGTAGAGATATGTAATTATGTGACCTGTCTCTAAATACGGCCTTTCAGGAGATTCAGTAGGTAACTACTTCACTTATTGAGACACCGAGAACGATAAATTATAACACACACACACACACACACACACACACATATATATATATATATATATATATATATATATATATATATATATATATTATATATATATATATATATATATATGAAGACTGGGAGCAATTCGTTCTATTCTATTATTATTATTATTATTATTATTATTATTATTATTATTATTATTATTATTATTATATTATTATTATTATTATTATTATTATTATTATATTTGTTTTTTTCTGTTATCATTTTTATATATTAATTTTTTTTCTCTGTATTCGCTCTTAGCTCTGTCACTGTTATTCTGTGTTTCTGTGTTTTTATTCTGTTTTTATTCTTAATTTATTGAATAGGTTTTAATCATGGTGTTGGTAAACAATGCGTGCATCTTTACTACTTATACGCAATTTTAGCCAGGAAAATGTATTCAAGTTGATACGAAACGTCTGCGCTAAATAAATGGATAAAGATAGAACGAGTCTCCTACTCCAATATGGATATATATATATATATATATATATATATATATATATATATATATATATATATATATATATAATATATATATATTATATACATATTATATATCAGCAATAGAAAAGTTGCGTGGAAATTAGGGACGAATAATGAATATTAAAACCAGGCTAGAATGAATATCATCCTTATATGTTACGACTAGATTCGAAGACTTAAATTCTATCATCACCGAGAAATATATAAATAAATATATGTTACATTTAAAATCAAAGAAGCTATAAAGTAAAATAGAACATCGTATTATAATATATAACAACCTAAACAGGCTGCAGACATACAATCTATTGATACAAGAACACAATGTATGTGGTAAAGACAAAAAAAAAAGTTATTGTAAAGGGATGGATGTCTCTTAAGTTATATAGAAATGGTCATATTCTTGAGAGTTTTGACGAATAACGCTAAAGGATGATCTTCCATTATGTTCGAAGATATAAAACCTGAACTGTCGTTTTGATTTTCTGATGTACATTGCACTACAGCAATAACACTTGCACTTATAGACAATAGACGACTGCAGCTCAGTTGATATAACATCCTTGTACCTGAAGAATTTTTGCAGTGTATATTTTGGGATAGAATTCATGCAATAGCTTTATAAACTCTTTCTTGGCCTTAAGGATCTATTTCCAACAAACGTGGTGGGAAAGTACATAATGAGTTTGTTGACAGTGACAGTTGTGGGTTTTGGAAGTAATAACTTTTAAAGCTCCTTTCCTACATACGTATTCGTATACCTTTATTAAACCTATTGAAATATTAGCACTGCTATATGAAGTTAAATTCTAAGACCATGATAAGCTAATTTGAACATATATTAATAGCTCGTGATGATAAGGTCGTTACCAAATTTTTCTTAAACTGCATAGTAAAGCGGCAAATAGACGGTCAATCATATATGCGCAAAATGGATGATTGTGCATACATTACCGTCGTGTGTAGCGCTGCCCGTTGGTAAAAGTAGGTGATTGGGCATTTCTCCTTTTGGACAAAAGAATGCCCATTAACGATGTACTGTCTGTAGCGACGTATGCCCAATCACCCCACTTGAGCCCCAGTTGTCATGGCGAGCATAGCTGATGACGAGGAATTTTGGCCCGAGTTTTTGGACATTTATAGTGATTTACCAGACTTGTGGAAGGTTAAAAGTGAGTCTTATAAAAACGGGGCGTTAAAATCTGAAGGATATACCAGACTGATCTGCAAATTTAAGGAAACAGAGTCAAACGCTAACAGAGTCATGGTTGTTCGGAAAATAAACTCTTTCCCCTCAAATTACAGAAGGGAATTAAAGAGGGTTATTAACAGTGAAAAGTCCGGAACTCGATCAGATGATATATATGACCCCTCTGTCTAGTACTATGATAAGCGGACGTTCACTATGATGGTAGTGGCCATAATAAGCAGTTACAAGCAAGGAAGATGCGATGTTTGCAAGGTACAGATGCATTAAAATATTTTCATAAAATTTCATTCAATTGCTCAATGATTTCTATATCTGGTAAGTATAAGGTTAATTGAAATATATCTATTTCTGTAAAAAATATCCATATTTGAGATATATACATTAATTTGAATATTCTTTATTTTCATAGTAATTGAGAAATATATATTGATTTAATTGTATACTAATATGAATTTTGTTTCAACGAGTCCTAATTCCATTATTCATATGAATAATAGTTTTTTCCATTGCATTTAAGGTTATTCAGATATAACTACCCAAATACAATCCTTCAACACAGATATGATAGCAGTACATGCTCCCATAATTATGTATCCAAGGCTCTGTAGAGATATCGCTGCGGTAAACTTCAGCTCATCAAAATGACTGGCCAGTTGCTAGAAATCGAAGGGCACTTGGAAATCTAGCGTTTACCGATATTGCATCCCTCATATTTGTATCTTCTTTCTTGATCAGCAGCATAACATTTTCTAGAAAATCCGCGAATGTAGAATGATCCATATGTAAAAAGTTCTCATAACCCTTTCGGGAGGACAACAATAATTCTTTTAAGAGATTACGATAAGTAAATCTAGAACGTTTTACATATCAGGCCTTTATCCATAACTGGTTTTCTTGGAATCGTTGCTTTCAAGAGCGAGAATAATTGCTATGCAAGTAGCGCTCTTGTTCGTGTCGGCTCGTTGAGGACGATGACTGATGAATGCGGGAACCTGACTTCGTCCGTGGACGTTAAGCTAACGATTGTACCCTCGTTAGTTTGCGCATGAGTGACCGTTCATTTGGTGCTGAATAAATGGTGATGGTTTGGTGGTTAAACCGCTAAAAGTTGGTTTCCTATAAGCAGTTATAACAAAACCATTTTCATTGTGGCTAATCAACATTTCTAGAAATACCAGCTTTCCTTGTGCCTCAGATTCCAAAGTTAATTAATTTTCTAGACATACTGATATTTACAGCATAAGATAGTAAACCTTCCTCGGTTTCGCTGAAATCTCGCAGTTCGTAGGATATTGCTCCTTGGTGCGTTGAGAATTTTCAGTCATTAATGAGCGTGTTGCATAACAATTTGTGGTTCATGTAACGCTTATCTAATTTCCTCAGAGAATTCCGGAGGTTCTGTATTATGATTTACTCTTCCCACGCCTGGGAGATAAAGGGGTGTAAGTCGAGTACAGAGTACAGAAAAACTATTAAGTGTACTAACGCGTTCTCATGTGGATAACAATTTCGAAACCATGAACGCCTTTAGGTATTATTACATTCTTATCATCAGCGGTATTATTATTTTTCGTTTAATCTGCAGAATATTTTAAATTTTAACTTTTTTTTGGCGTGAAGGAGACCTGATTACCACAATGGTGATATTTTCGTGCCTTTGCTTGTATATTAAATAGTTGTCATGATATCCTAAACAAATGTATCTGCTTGCATGTGCCAGTGACTGTACTCATCTTATCCTTTGTTATTTAGCATCGATAAAGGATGGAGAATGTACAAAAAATATAATTCACTTGTCTTTATTTCAATGCGCTCACCAGAGCTAATGCTAACGAACGCTCATTGACTTCCGTTGAATACAATTGTAGAATCACTGTACTTCATCTGATTAAAGAGGCTGTCTAAAAAGTGCAGCAACCACTCTTTTGCCTTTCTTCTGAGAAACCCCAAACCGCAGGCTATCAAACCCAAATCCTTTAAAGACAAATATATCGTAACTGACCAAAATATTCTGCAAAAAGCGAAGCTTCATAGTTGACTTACTCTTTAACAAAGAAATGAAAATGGATTATTGTTCAAAGTACGTGATATTATTAAACATTGAACTCATTTCAAAACGTCCGCAGGCAGGAAAGAGCTCTGTATATGTATGTATGTATGGTTTAATAAGTATATTGTTTGAAAATAATTCACCATCGTTCATAAAAAAGAATACACAAAATGTATGCAAATGCCTCCAGCTATATATCATATTTTCTTTATATAATACATTCGGTAACTTATGTACTACTTAATATATTCCAAGATTACATTTAAGTAGAATTTTACCTTAGCATTCTACTTATATACTTATGCATTAATATTTCTTATATATATATATATATATATATATATATATATATATATATATATATATATATATATATATATACACACACACAAATATATATATATATATATATATATATATATATATATATATATATATATATATATATATATATATATATATGTGTGTGTGTGTGTGTTTGTGTGTGTGTGTGTGTGTGTGTGTTATACCCAAACCCAGAACATGCCAAAATTTTTAAAACTTGCACTGAAAGAGATGATTCGGCATAATAGGTCAAACAACAAATCCTCATGAACGTCCTATACCTGAGTAACAGTTTCTTTTATGACTAGTCCCACGGTTAAATACCCAAACCTCCTCTACACAATTTACCTCGGATATGTTTCCCTTTACGCATGCTGTTTTTTACCCTCCACCAACGGAAGGTTGGTTAGAGATCTATGGTTCTATTATATATATATATATATATATATATATATATATATATATATATATATATATATATATATATATATATATATATATATATATGTGTGTGTGTGTGTGTGTGTGTGTATTATATATATATATATATATATATATATATATATATATATATATATATATATATACATATATATATATATATATATATATATACTATATATATATATATATATATATATATATATATATATATATATATATATATATATATATATATATATATTAGCTGTGTTGTATTTGGTAATTTTAATTTTCTTATTGTCTTTTTATGTTTTGAAAAGTAACCTTTCTGAGTAATTTATTCATTTTTTATTCATCATTTAACAGATGTAGTAGGTAAAAGCTTCACTGACGTTCCTGGATTTGAAAGGCTCCATGGGTTCGCGCCGGGTCCAGGCAAGTCTATTATCGAGAAAAAATTCCCCTTCGGTTAAGCATATATGAAAATATTATTAATTCCGAGGTTAGAGCGAATTAGATATTAAAGGACAATGTAGCTCGATATATGTATACGAATCACGGAAATGTGATATGACTTATATATATATATATATATATATATATATATATATATATATATATATATACTATCTATATATATATATATATATATATATATATATATATATATATATATATATATATATATATATATATATATATATATAAATATATATAAATAAAGATATATGCCACGAAGGAAAAATAAACGAATGAGGATCTGCAAGATCTTTCGACGTTAAACGTCCTTTACTGAGCAGAGACTGACATAGATACGGGGAAAAGACAATACAAGAAGATTCGTATAACAGCCAGATAGGGATTATAAAGAGATTAGTACCTAGAATCCGACACACATGGAAGATGAAAATCCTTCCCAAACAAGCATAAACAATGGGTGCAATTAAAGGTTTAAGACAATCATCTCAGATACAAGGTCCAGACAATTAAAGGATTATAGGTGACAGCTATTCAGAACTTGGTAAACAAAACCATATTCACAATACATGACAGACGTACATTACAACAAAATAATAACTCTAAGGCAACTGATTTTTATTTAAGTCAGTAATTATATCTTTGAGGTCATTCTTAAATATGTTACAGACACAAGGGTCTAAATGAAAAAGGCCACGACTAACATTAAAATTACAATGTAAAGTAAGTTGTATTAAAGCAGATTCTAAAAGATTTCGTGATAAGACATCTCTTGACCTTGCAATTACTGAACTACCGTTCCTAACTTTCGTGATTCAGTTAAACATATATATATATATATATATATATATATATATATATATATATATATATATATATACACACACACACACTATATATATATATATATATATATATATATATATATATATATATATATATATATATATATATATATATATATATATATATATAAGCATAAAGTGGTAGAGAAGAGAGAAAGAGAACACCGGAAGTGGATGGCATGTCACCTGGACGACTTATAATACCTACCCAATGGTGGTGGGTACCCAAGCAAAGACACCCCCCACCCCAACCAACAACCCCCGGATGGACTAGGAGATTCTCAATGCCTCAGGGAAAGATTTCGTCACCAATCTACGACTAATTAAAACCCTTGCTTACCGACCTACCCAGCGACTGTACGTACACGCCCTGCCTGCTATAAATACATGTAAACACGTTTCTTAATTCACTTATTTGTATACTCTCTTAGATGGCTGCCTGTGCGCTGTCGTCACGTTAGAAGAAATAAACCTAAGATTACTGAAATCTTTATATGTCCTTAGGAAACCTGATATGCCAGCTACATGCTGATGAGTGAAAGATAATAAGAAGAACTGAAAAGATTCTATATAAATTAAATACCGTTGAAACAGCTATAATAATAATATTAATAATAATAATAATAATAATAATAATGGATGACCACAGGAAGAACATCCTTAGTACAAAAAGACAAAGAGTAAGGGAATATAGCCAGTAACTACAGGCCTATCACCTGCCTACCAATAATGTGGAAGTTACTAACAGGTATCATCAGTGAAAGGTTATACAACTACCTAGAGGAGACAAACACCATCCCCCACCAACAGAAAGGCTGTAGAAGGAAGTTTAGGGGCACAAAAGACCAGCTCCTGATAGACAAAATGGTAATGAGGAACAGTAGGAGAAGGAAAACCAACCTAAGCATGGCATGGATAGACTATATGAAAGCCTTCGACTGAAAATGTATGGGCAGAGGAGGAAACACCATCAGCTTCCTCAAAAATACAATGTGCAGCTTGGAATACAATACTTACAAGCTCTGGAATAAGACTAGCAGAGGTTAATATCAGGAGAGGGATCTTCCAGGGCGACTCACTGTCCCCACTACTCTTCGTAGTAGCCATGATTCCCATGACAAAAGTACTACAGAAGATGGATGCCGGGGTACCAACTCAAGAAAAGAGGCAACAAAATCAACCATCTGATGTTCATGGACTACATCAAGCTGTATGGTAAGAGCATCAAGGGAATAGATACCCTAATCCAGACTGTAAGGATTGTATCTGGGGACATCAGGATGGAGTTTGGAATAGAAAATGCGCCTTAGTCAACATACAAAAAGGCAAAGTAACGAGAACTGAAGGGATAAAGCTACCAGAGGGGAGCAACATCAAACACATAGATGAGACTGGATACAAATATCTGGGAATAATGGAAGGAGGGGATATAAAACACCAAGAGATGAAGGACACGATCAGGAAAGAATATATGCAGAGACTCAAGGCAATACTCAAGTCAAAACTCAACGCCGGAAAGATGATAAAAGCCATAAACACATGGGCAGTGCCAGTAATCGATACAGCGCAGGAATAGTGGAATGGCGAAGGGAGAACTCCACAGCATAGATCAGAAAACCAGGAAACATATGACAATACACAAAGCACTTCACCCAAGAGCAAATACGGACAAACTATACATAACACAAAAGGAAGGAGGGAGAGGACTACTAAGTATAAAGGACTGCGTCAACATCGAGAACGGAGCACTGGGGCAATATCTGAAAACCAGTGAAGACGAGTGGCTAAAGAGTGCATGGAAGAAGGACTAATAAAAGAAGATGAAGACCCAGAAATATACAGAAACAGGAGAAATAACAGACAGAACAGAGGACTGGCACAACAAACCAATGCACAGACAATACATGAGACAGACTAAAGAATTAGTCAGCGATGACACATGGCAATGGCTACAGAGGGGGGAGCTAAAGAAGAAACTAAAGGAATGATAACAGCGGCACAAGATCAGGCCCTAAGAACCAGATATGTTCAAAGAACGATAGACGGAAATAACATCTCTCCCATATGTAGGAAGTCAATACGAAAAATGAAACCATAAACCACATAGCAAGGGAATGCCCGGCACTTGCACAGAACCAGTACAAAAGCAAAAGAGGCATGATTCAGTGGCAAAAGCCCTCCACTGGAGCCTGTGCAAGAAACATCAGCTACCTTGCAGTAATAAATGATCAGGCAAAGATCCTCTGGGACTATGGTATCAGAACAGATAGGGTGATACGTGCAAATAGACCAGACGTGACGTTGATTGATAAAGTCAAGAAGAAAGTATCACTCATTGATGTTGCAATACCATGGGACACCAGAGTTGAAGAGAAAGAGAGGGAAAAAATGGATAAGTATCAAGATCTGAAAATAGAAATAAGAAGGATATGGGATATGCCAGTGGAAATTGTACCCATAATCATAGGAGCACTAGGCACGATCCCAAGATCCCTGAAAAGGAATCTAGAAAAACTAGAGGCTGAAGTAGCTCCAGGACTCATGCAGAAGAGTGTGATCCTAGAAACGGCGCACATAGTAAGAAGAGTGATGGGCTCCTAAGGAGGCAGGATGCAACCCGGAACCCCATCAGATTTCTTCTGACAAGGCAAAGACTATCTACAAGTCGCATATATAATACCAATAAAGACGAATAGTAGAGGGAGCTCTTATCAAACAGTTCGATACTTTTCAAGAAAACAATCACTTCACCTGGCAGCCAATTTGCAATAAGATATTTTGGAAGAAATTGCTCCATCAGCCCGTAAACTACTTAATCTCCTATAAGATGGCAAAAGTACACCTTTAAGAAATAATGATACTTATGGAAGACCCCAAGAATGAGTTTCCATTTTATTTGCCCTTTCAAGAACTTTGTATTTTTATTCTTATTTCTATGTAAACTTATAATTTTCTCTCAGTACACTTTAGTGAAGGTCGAAAGCTCATGTTCTGTATTTATTCACTTAAATTTGTTATAAAGTGACTTTTTCTTAATCATTCTAAACAAACATGAAGAATGAGTTTTCATCACGGGATATATATTTTTGATATGGTAATGGATGTGATAGTGGTTGGAGTGAAAGATCAGGTGCCTTGGAGTGTACTCTTTGCAGATGATGTAGCGTAAGTAACCATCAGTAAGGAAGAAGCAGACAGGAAATTGGAATGCGTTGGAGGACAGAGGCCTAAAGATAAGCAGAGCAAAAACTGAATATCTGTAGATGAATAGAGGTTAAGTACTTTGGGTCGTGTGTCACTGATTGTGGAGGGATGGAGGAGAAAGTGAACCACAGAATACAATCAGCTTGGTGCAATTGGAGGAAAACATCTGGTGTGCTAGGTGACAAAATATTTAATGTAAAGCTGAAGAGAAAAATGTACAAGAGCATTGTCAGACCTGCGTCGATATACAGTTGTGAAACATGGCCCATGAAGAAAGCACAGGAGAGAAGGATGGAAGTGGCAGAAATGAGAATGTTAAATTGAATGTGCGGAGTGACTAAGGGCAACAAAATAAGGAATGACTTCATAAGAGAGACAGCGAAAGTTACAGAAGTATCAAAGAAGCTGCAACAGAGACGATTGCAATGGGTTGGTCATGATATGAGAGGAGAGGAGGATTCTGAATGTAAAAGAACCATGCACATAGAAGTACCCGGAACAAGGAGGAGAGGTAGACCAAAAATGAGATAGAGAGTTGACATGCGGGAGATGAACGTGAGATGAACGTGAGGTCATGGCTCATGATCGCAGAGGATAAAACAACCAGAATTTTCCAATATCAGAAACCACTCTATAATATGCAAGACTGAAATTCAAAAAGAACATTTTACAATAATTGATTATGTTAAACATCCTGACCAACTAACAACGCTGGTGTCGTTATACATCAAAAGACTGGTGCCCTCATTAAATGGTAATTTGTCCTCGTCACCTCTGTACCTGGCATAGTTGTCGTAGCTTCTCTCCGCCAACTGTAACTCATTCCATCTTCACTTCTGATCATGGATGGTTGGTGTTTTTAGTAGTCTCTCTTTTTATTTACTGCTCTTTTTAATCTTTTTTAGCCTTTATTTTTTAACACTGTGAATTCCTTGTAATTTTATATGATTGTCTATAATATGTCTTTGCATTTTTATTCACAGACTGATGATGCACATAGATATATGTACGAAACGTATCATATGCAATAAACTTGGCCTTTTAAATCTCGTATCATGGAGATTTATATATATATATATATATATATATATATATATATATATATATATATATATATATATATATATTTTAAGAAATTTATTTTTCATTGACTGTAACGACAATTGAGTGAAGGAATGTGAACAATTTAAAGTGTCAAATAGTGTCATGATGACAATTTCAAAATTTCAGCCCACAAGACAAGGACACGATAAATTCCACTTACATTCCTTGTCATTAATCGAAACCAGGTTAAGGTCATCATTCTCCCTCCTCTCTCAACACTCAATTGGGTAAACGCATATTCATTTCGCCACCCGAAGTCGGACAGTTAGGAACAATGCATCCTAGATGAAGGTCATTAATGCTCTCCATAAACCACAGGGAGGAAATAATTGGTATCCTCATGGCGGCAATAGAATTGCCAAATGTTGGTGCAGGGTTTCACTGCTTGATAACAATTGTGGAAGCACAAATGATTGTTTGCAAGTCCTTTACATGAGAGGCTGCCTGAACTTATTCAACGGTGTGAATATGCATGTTATAATGATTCACTTGATATGAAGAATAAACATTAAAGCTAGAGTGTTCCTATGGAGAGTTTTTGCTTTCAATCGGTGATTTTTTTTATTCTTTCCGTCGTCACTTAAGACTCATATTTAGGATTACTTTTTCATACTATTAATCGTTTCTAAAATTTCGTATTTTATATCATAATTAAGAATTTTTCATATTTCCCCTATCCAGTCTTTCGGAATATTCACTCAGTCCATTTATGTCGCATAAATTTAGCGAGAAATTAAGATATATCACAGAAAGATTGACAGGCCAAGGATATTAAGGGTTTAGAAGGGTAAGATCAAACATCTTACATGAGAGTTTGAAAGCTTTCAAACTCTCATGTTAGATGTTTGATCATACCAGTCTAAACCCTTAATATCCTTGGCCTGTCAATCTCTCTGTGATATATCTTAATTTTTAGTCAAAATTTTAATATACACACTTCCGATGCACACTAAACCCAAAATATAACTCAGCAGTTATTACAGTCGTCTATATCATCTTTATTTGTATACAATAGAGTTGTTATTTCGCTCACTTATTTTCCTCTCATCCATTTATACATAAAAATGCTCACAATACATCCATACACACACACAAACACACACAGACACACATTTATACACACACACACACACACACACACACACATATATATATATATATATATATATATATATATATAATATATATATATATATATATATAGTGTGTGTATATATATATATATATATATATATATATATATATACAGTGGGTACCTCGAGATACAAAAGCTAACACGAAAAATTTTACGGCTCTACATACAAAAATTTTTCAAGATATGAAAGGTTATTGCTGTAAAGTCCTAGATTCACCCAGACCACCGATAACAATTTTGAAACTCGCGTGCCGCCAACTGAGTAGGGACTCGTCACCATCCTCCTGCTCTCATTGGTTCCTGATGCTAGTCACTGCCATGAGATCCTTCTCTCCTATTGGTCAGTATCCTTCCCATCATGCATCTACTACGTAGCAGCATGCCTCGGCCACTCGTCCAGCATCGTTATTGTACGCACGTGGTATTCGTTCGTTCTAACGATTTTATTTATTAACATAAATTCGTTAGTGATTTCGTTGCAGTATATGTACTTTATCGTGTTTTGTGAGAACTTTACTCTACTTATACGTAAACAGTATATAGTAGTCATGGGTCCCAAGAAACTTGAAATTCACGAAAAGAAGACGATGCTCTCTTTGGAGACAAAGATGGAGATTATCAAGAAGTATGAAGCTGGTATGCAATTGAGTGTGATCGCCAAGGAATACGGCCAAAATCCATCGACAATAGGCACCATCCTTAAGCAGAAGGATGTCATCAAAGCAGCTACACCTTCCAAGGGCGTCACTATTTTGTCCAGCAAGACGAGATGGAAAGGCTTCTTCTTGCCTGGATTAAAGACAATGAAATCGCTGGCGATACGATAACGGAGACGGCAATCTCCCACAAGGCCAGCTCTATTTTCGGCGATTTGATTGCCCAGGCCG
The DNA here is from genome assembly GCF_015104395.2 of Macrobrachium nipponense. Lineage (NCBI taxonomy): Eukaryota > Metazoa > Arthropoda > Malacostraca > Decapoda > Palaemonidae > Macrobrachium > Macrobrachium nipponense. The sequence continues at coordinate 48,555,595 of NC_087216.1, read as the reverse complement.
AAGACGACAGAGGAGAAGAGACATCAACGCCAACCCCAGAGTTCAAGGCTTCGCATGGGTGGTTCGAGAAATTCCGTAAATGGACTGGCATCCATTCGGTGGTGCGGCATGGGGAGGCTGCCAGCACGGATACAAAAGCGGCCGAACCCTTTAAAAAGACGTTCAACGAGATTATGACCAAGGAAGGCTACAGTTCTCAGCAAATCTTCAACTGTGATGAAGGACTGCCTTTTTTGGAAAAAAAGGCCTCGTCAGACGTACATCACAGAGGAAGAGAAGAAGCTACCGGGCATAAGCCTATGAAAGACAGGCTTACGCCCCTACTGGTCTCTCATTCCAAGACTCCTCGAGCCTTTAAGGCCCACAAAGTGCTTAAGAAGAAGCTTCCAGTGATGTGGAGGGCTAATGCGAAAGCCTGGGTAATGAGGCTTTTGTTCATGGAGTGGGTAAACAAATCTGTGCTTTCGGCCCGACAGTGAAGAAATTCTTGGAAGAGAAGCGCTTCGATGCATGTATATGAATCACAGTAATGTGATAAAAATTCATATATATATATATATATATATATATATATATATATATATATATATATATATATATATATATATATATATATATATATATAAAGATACAAATATCCTTTAATGTGCAATTCGCCATATCTCCGGATTAATATATTTTTATATATGTTAACTGAAGGGGTATGTTTTAGTTGATAATAATTATATCCTCCTGTGGATTCAAACCAGCGGACAAATAGAGGAAAAATAAGGACTGCAGTGACATATTGACTCAGCCAAAAAGTGAGGTTATAAGTTGATACTGATTCCAAGCATACAAATCTCTGTCGAACTCAGGTATTTATAATTTGAATTGATATCCAACCTCCTCCGCCATGTTAACCAAGTCGAACGTTTTTTGCCACACCTAGCCATATTATGATTCTTATCCATCACCGTGATTCATATGCATGCATTAAGCTACAAATATCCTTTAATATCCAAGTCGAACCGGCAGACAAACAGAGGAGAAATCAGGCCTGCAGTGACATTATCGAGGTAGAGCGAATTAGATATTAAAGGACTTTTGGAGCTTGATGCATGTAGTATATGAATCACGGTGATGTGATAAGAATTCATAATATGGCCAGGTGTGGCAAAACGTTTCGACTTGGTTAACATGGAAGAAGGGTTGGATATCGATTCTAATTACAAATACCTGAGTTCGACAGACATTTGTAAGCTCGGAATCGATATCATCTACTAACCTCACTAGTTGGCCGAGTCAATAATGTCACTGCAGTCCTGATTTTTCCTCTGTTTGTCCGCTGGTTCGAATCCACGGAGAACGAAATTATCATCAACTAAATCCGAGGTAGAGTGAATTGGATATTAAAGGACATTTGTAGCTTAATACATGTATATGAGTCACTTTGATGTGATAAGAATTCATAATATGGCTACGGAGGGCAAACGTTTAACTTGGTTAACATGGGAGAGGGGAGGATATCAATATATTTACAAATACCTGAGTTCGACCTCACTTGTTGACCGAGTCGATAATATCACTGCAGTCTGATTTCTCTGTTTGTCCGCTAGTTCAAATCCACAGGAGGATTGAAATTATTATTAAATAAAAAATTCCCCTTCGGTTAACATATCTGAAAATGTTAATTCCGAGGTGTTGCCGAATTGGTATAGTTAAAGGATTTTATTTGGTAGCCTAGGCATGCATGTTATAAAATCACAGTGAGTTAATAAGGATTTCATAATATGACTACTGGCAAGGCAAAACGTTAACAGTTGGTTAACATGGCAGAGGGGATTGGATATCGATTCTAATTATAAATACTTGAGTTCGACAGACATTTGTAAGCTCAGAATCGGTATCAACTTATAACCTCACTCCTTGGCCGAGTTGATAATGTCACTGCAGCCCTGATTTCTCCTCTGTTTGTCCGCTGGTTTGAATCCATGGGAGGACGAAATTATTATCAACTTAAAAATTCCCTTTCGATTAACATATACGAAAATATAATAATTCCGAGGTAGACCGAATTGGATATTAAAGGATATTTGTAGCTTATTGCATGTATATGAATCACGGTGATGTGATAAGGAAGTTCAATTATATATATATATATATATATATATATATATATATATATATATATATATATATATATATATATATATATATATATATATATATATATATATTGTAATGATCTCGTTATTAGAAACAGTAGGTTCAAAATAAAAACAAGAAATTGGGCTAGAACGGCTGATGAAAGGCAAGACAGATCAAGGAGGACTGAACAAAGCACAAAAATAACCTTAATAACAATTTATTTATAAGTTAAGTTACATTATTTACAAGTGAGACCAGGTTTTAAGCGGCGAAAATAGAAAGCGATCATTTACCAAAATAATCAATAAATCCATGTAATTAATGAATAAACTATATAAATAAATCAGTAGTGAACATAGCACTAAACCAGAGCCATACACTTGCTTGACACCAGAATAAAAATAGTGATGAGAATCACAATTGCATAATTATCAGAGCCATACACTTGCTCGACACCAAAAATGAATTTGAATAAAACCAGGGAATTGCACCATCAGCATAAACAATAATAACAAGAACACAAATAGGCAGCACAATAAAAAAAGATAAAACACAAAATACCCAAGCAGCAAAGTAGACAGACAAATTCAAAAGTATTGTTGAACACAGACGCAGATGACGAATCCTCAACCTCCATTGAAGTCGATCCTAAAAGGACTCTCAGCTGCTCCAATATTGTCATTCCTACATGTTGCTGTTGCCTGTTCAGCTGAGATTTCCCAGAACCTCCCAGATAGCCTTCCAAAACCTGTCTACAACTGTCACTCACACCTCGACAAAAGTAATTTCGTCACCAAGACGATAGACACTGGCAGGTAGGAGAAGCAATGCAACAGTCGTAATGATTGTCTAAAATAAATAATGAGTAATCGTTACAACTCCGTACCCTACAAAAAAAGTTTTCAAAAGAAAATTTCTTTAAAACCAAACCTCAAATCACTCCTCCAAGAAAATCAATAAATACCACCAGTCAAAACAGACCCAATCCTGTAACAGTTGCCAATGTAATGATCTCGTCATTAGAAACCAGCAGGTTCAAAATAAAAACAAGAAATTGGGCTGGAATCACTGACGAAGGGCAAGACCGATCAAGGAGGAGGCCTGAAGAAAGCACAAAAATAACCTTAATAATAATTTATTTACAGGTTATGTTACATTATTTACAAGTGAGACCAGGTTTTGGGTGGCGAAAATACAAAGTTGTCATTTACCAAAATAATCAATAAATCCACATAATCAATGAATAAACTATATAAATAAAAACAGTAGTGAACATAGCACTAAACCAGAGCATACACTTGCTCAACACCAAAAATAAATTTCAATAAAACAGGCAATCACACCAACAATAATAACAAGAACACAAATAGGCAGCACAATAAAAAAAATAAAACACAAAATACCCAAGCAGCAAAGTAGACAGACAAATTCAAAAGAATTGTCAAATACACAAATGGATGACGATTCTGCAACCTCCATTCAAGTCAATCCCAAAAGAACTTTTAGCTGCTCCAATACTACCATTCCTGCATGTTGCTGTCACCTGTTCAGCTGGGGTTTCCAAAACCTCCCAGAACACCATCCAAAACCTGTCTACAGCTGTCACTCACACCACAACAAAAGTATCCTCGTCACCATGACGATAAACACTGGCAGGTAAGAGAAACAATACTACAATTGTAATGATTGTTTAAAACAAATAACGACTAATTGTTACAATATATATATATATATATATATGTGTGTGTGTGTGTGTGCACATCGAGCTACAAATGTCCTTTAATATCTAATTCAATCTACTCGGAATTAATATATTTTCATATATGTTTAACCGAAGGGGAATTTTTTAGTCGATAAGAGATTTGTCAGCTCATGGGCGCGAACCATCAAAACCAAACAAATCCAGGAAGAGAGTGAAGCTTTAACCCACAGCCACCGCAAGAGGCTATAAATTTATGCCGGCTCTCACCTACAAATACCTGTCGCTCTCAGGTATTCGGTGTTTGGAGACTGCATCAACCCACCTTGACCTCGGTAACGTTGTGGTGCTTTTGTTAGCACGTAGCCATTATATGAGTCATATCACATTACCATGATTCATATACACACATCGAGCTACAAATGTCCTTTAAAATCTAATTCGCTCTACCTCGGAATTAATATATTTTTATATATGTTTAACTGAAGGGGAATTTTTTAGTCGATAAGAGATTTGTTGGCTCCCGGGTGCGAACCATCGAAACCAAACAAATACAGGACAAACAGTAAAGCTTTAACCCACACGCCACCGCAAGAGACTATAAGTTTATGCCGTCTCTCACCTACAAATACCTGTATAAATATATATATATATATATATATATATATCATATATATATATATGTATATATATATTGATACATTTATATAATGCAAGTCATGAAGATACATATTCAACAAAAATACTAACATATTCCTGATGATTACATGACACACAAAGATTGTATATTTAAAAAATCCTATATTGATAAAAATTAATGGTACCAAAATGTGATAAGTTATGATAACAGGTATATTATATGGTAATACCTGATATATGCATGCATGTATTTATTAATTTCAGATTAGTGACTCAAATAAATGTGGTTAAGATATGTGCACTTTACATAGATTCCTAGTGCATACACGCACAGATATATTGATTCATTATTTAAATTCCATATGCTTCACTTAGATATGCACTGATATAAGTAAGTGTGTGCTTATTACTTTTCTTCAGATACTTATAAACATGGAATACTTTGTCAATGAGGTTTCTACTACACAGTTAACCAACGTCTTGATCAACTTTTTGAGCATTTCACAGTTTCCAAACAACTACCTTGAATCAAGGGAAATGGCCAGTTTCAAATAACTTGAAAATTAAATGCCTTAAGGGCACAAGAAGATTGTCTGGACGGTCTCCGACGTTCTGTTGATGAGCCTTTCTTGTTATCTTCACCCTACGCCAAGTAAATACATTCACGGTGATCATAATCACCACCGTCACTGGGGTCACAGCTAACAGAATATAGTAACGAAGGTCCTCAGAGACATTGTAAATGGGGGAAGTATGGTCCATGGTAGCTAAACGCGTCAGCTGCTAAGTTACCTTTTGATTGTAAGGCAGAGTAAGTGATTGGATATGGGTATTACCCCAGGAGAAATTTGCAGAATAAGCTCTCTCCCTTATGATGGTACTTATTCCTTGGACGGTGTAGTTGGTCGTTGCTCCACTGCAGCCGTCCGCAGCAAAGAACAGTCGTGAAGATGCAGCTGATCCATCCAGGCATTTGACTTTAAATTCTTCTGTAGAGAATCGCAGCCAGGTTCCGTTGTTCAGCCTGTAAGCGAACTTATACTTGTCAAAAGGGTAAAGGTGATCCAGGCAGCGTTCTCGCGTGTGGGAAAGAGTACCGTTGAAGGCTAGGCCTAACTCGCATCAACCCTCAGATATATTATGGAATTCAAAGGAGTCAGCATTCAAACCTTATTACCCATGGCTGCGTAACAATGAGCGAATGAGTCCAGGTCTCTGACGACCATAAAAGTTTCCTTATTAGGGGAAATTAATACGCAGCTAGACAGATTCGATATTACTGGTTAATGAGCTATTTGACATGTAAGTAGGAAAACGGAGAGCTATTTTGTAAGATTTCCATGCATCAGAAGGATCGAAGGGAATATTAATCATGATTCTGTAATTTTCCACGCTTACTGAGATTAGGTATAATAGAACTCAATCTTATGTGTTTCTAACAAAGGAGAGTAACCAAGTTTGTCATGCGCATTCTCTAAGGTTAATGTTAACATCTTTGATTGGTAAAAGATGCAGCGAAAGGACACCCTTTGTAGCTAAAGTGATCGCTTCCACATAGTCTTTGAATTTTTCAATAAAATGTGAAATCTTCATATGTATATGATCCACCTTTGAACTATAATATGCTAAAGTTGCAAGCAAGGATTGCACATCTTTAATCTGATTTATGTTACTGGAATGTTCATTCACCAATGTCATAAGCTGATTTATTGACTCTAACTGTCGTGAAGTTCAGAGAAAATTCTTTCATGTTCATGTTGTAAAATTTAAATTCTCTTATTCTGATCGTTAATTTTAAGCCGATTAGAAATTCCAAGGCCCAAGCTTGGTACGGATCCAATATATTAAGTGCAGCAAAGAGAAATGGGTACGCCTTTCTATGTTATTGTGTGACAGTCCACATAAGGAGATTGCGTTCTAAGCATTCTGATTCAGCCGTCTTGTTTTGCAAATCATAAGACAAGAACTCGGCGATACCCAAGGTCTAAGCAAGTGGATTCTCTGGGTTAAAAGGAAAATAACGCTTGTGCATGATTCAGTGACTCAACAAATCGCGATAAGTCGGATTTAAGATTAATGATATTCTCTGGCAAGAAAATCGCTTGCAAAAATCAACTTCAAGAATTACGTTGCTCCGCCGTAAGGAATACGTCCTCAGTTCTTTCAATGACTGAGCCAGATTGAATTGGATATCCTTTGTTTTGGAACTCATCCCACATGAGAAAAATGCCTGAACAATCAGTACCAGTTCAAACAAGGTAAGCTTCATGTTGGAAACCTGCAAATAGTTAATTATATATAATTACTCAAGTTTAAATTAGTCTACTTCTTACTCAATACAGATAAAAACATGTAATAAAACATATATTTTTTCATATAAGTTTTTATATATAACTAGTTTATTATGTAAGTTTTATATATAGGTATAAATATGTTCATCTCCTTTATCCTTTCCTTCCCCTTACCACTAGCTTCGACATGAAGCCAATGGCACAGTTCTTATGTCAGTAGGCTGTGCTATGTTCTGAACTTTTAGCCCATTTGCCATTAATATTTCTAGAATACAGAACGGTCCTTCAAATTTAGGTGTTAATTTATAGTTCAAACCCCTACCACGTAGATTTGTATATAGATTCGATCACCTACTGCATATGGTTTGTTTGTTTGGCGGTTTTATCATGATTCTTTTTCATTATTATTTGAGCTTCTTCTAGATTCTTATGGATTATATTATATCTGCTTACGCTTGCATCCATAACATCCCTTAGGGGATTTGTTAAATTTGTTGTGGGTGTGAGGATATGGAAAGGCGTCCTAGCGGGAGTGTCATAAAGTGCTTCATGTGGCAACATTTTTATAGATACGTGGTAAGAATGATTAAGAGTACTTAGAACCGCAGGGATGGCAATATCCCAAGGGATCCATTCCCCCAAGTGTAACTCGTAGGACATTTAATGCCTTCGTATTTACCCTTTCCATCAATCCGTTTGACTCTGGGTGATAAATCATGGTACTGATTTTCTTAATGTAAAGGTATTTGCACAACGAGTTAAGGAAATGATTATTGAATTCTCCACCAGAGTTGGAGATTATCATGTTTGGAATTCCATGTTTACAGATGTAACACTCGTAAAATTTCCTAGTGCATTCAATTGCGGTTTTTGTTTTCAATGCTATAAGTTCTGTGTACCTGGTCAAAGCATCAGTTAACACTATGAGGTGCTTATTTCCTCTGTCAGACTCGTAAAACCCTGTTAATAAATCTATGCGTACTCTTTCAAAGGGTTTGATTTGGCACGGGGTAGGCCCTAGGCTGACAGGTGTCTTGGTGTGCTCTTTGTTTTCGTGACAAATGTGACAATTAGCTACATGTTTTTTTTATATCTGTAAGCATTGTAGACCAGTAAAATAGTGATTTGGCTTTTTGTGACATGACAGAGAACCCGGGATGACCATGTAAGGGATTGGAATGCAACCAGTTTAGGACGATTGGTATAAGAGAGATTGGTACCACTACCTGGTCGTTAGTCACCTGTGGTGTGCTTCTGGTTTTCCTCGTCACAGACCTACACAGAATATTATCCTTGATTATATAATTCTGCTGTGGATACTTTAAATATTCTTTTTCTTTAGGATTTCCATTTAAAGCATCTATTATTTTACTTAATTGCTGATCTTTCCTTTGTTCAGTCTGTACCAGTTCAGCGCTCCAACCTGGGTCTTCAATGTGCGCTATCGTTTGGATTAGTGAATTTTCTTGTTCAGATACTGTTATAACAATGGGTACAGATGTTGCTATATCTTCTAGTTCAGCTAATGGTTCCATGCATGATGGTGCTAGGTTTGCGGGATAATGCATCAGCTATGATAGGTTTTCTTTCCCAGGTAAGTATCCTATCTTTGCACCAAAGTTCCTGAATGATCATATGCCACTGAGTTCTTTTGGGACTGTGATGATTAAAGCCTTTTGAAGAAGTTGGTGAGGGGCTTATGGTCAGTAAGGACCTTAACAGGATAGCTGTAGATTATGAACTTAAAATGTACTAGTGAGTTAACGATACCTAGCCCTTCCTTGTCTATTACAGCATATTTACTTTTGGAGGGCTTCAGTTTATGTGAATAAAAAGCTATAGGGAAGAACTGCTTTATAATATTGCTGAAGTAGTACCCCTCCTACCCCTTGATCTGAGGCGTCAGTTGCGATAAAGAATTCCTTACTGAAAATCAGGGAATTTTTTCTTTCAAGGTATCAAACGACTGTTGATGCGTTTCAGACCACATAAAATCTACGCCCTTCTTCGTGAGATCAGTTAAAGGAGCTGCTATGATTCAATATTTGAGCACAAACCTCCTGTAATAACCCGAACACCCTAGAAATTGTTGTATACCCTTAATGTTAGTAGTACCGGAAAGTTACGGATAGCCGACACCTTATTGTTGTCTACCTTAAGACCTTGACTACATACGTAAACCTAAATAGACTAACTCTGTCTTGAAAAACTCACATTTGGATATTTTTACTCTTAAATTGTGTTGCCTTAGTCTCTGTATCACTATTTCTAGTTTATGCAAATATTCTTCTAAGGTATGAGAAAAGATTACAAGATTGTCCATATAGGCATGAAAGGTATCTCCCAGTAAGTCTCCAAACACTATATTAATCATTCTGGTGAATGTGATTGGGGTGCAACGTAAGCCGAAAGGCATACATAAAAATTCATAGTGTCCCCTGGCTGTGCTTGAAGGCGGTGTATGGGGTACTCTCACTGGAAAACAATCAGGAATCGTTTCTTCATTTAAGCGATGGAAATCTATGCAAATTTGCCAAGTCCGATCTTTTTTGGGTACAACAATCATGATTCATGAGACAGGTGATTGGTTCTTCAATGTACGTTACTGTTTGATTGTCTGTCTCTTTTTGTCCAAAACAGATTTTAATGTGTTGGAAGATTTGTAGAATTTTCCTTTGATAAACACGCCATTTTTGGCAGGAGCTAGGATAATATTTTGAATGCACATGGATGGATATCCTACAATTACAACTGGATACATATCAATGTGTTGTACAACTATAAATGTGTTGGTAAGCGTGTGCTTACTCACCTTGTACTGAACATGAGTTATGCTTTCAACACTTAGTTCGTTATTGCCCCAATGCCCAAAAGTCATACTCCTGACCTCTTAATAGGGAAGTTCAAAAACAACAAGTGATGAGTCCGTAAGTCCATGATATTATGTGGACTATCGGAAACAAAAAACAATAAAAAGGGCTGATATTCTAGATTTA
>NC_087216.1:48535840-48538340 GCF_015104395.2 Macrobrachium nipponense | reverse complement strand
CAAACATACGTACATAAATGTTAGATAGACAAAAAATTAATTTGTAGATCAGTTTGCAATAGACGATTATAGCTCAGATAATACTGTATGTATGATAAGTGAGACAAAGTCACTTAAATCCATTTTAGGTTTTTATCATCTGTTTCATTCGTATGTTTTATAAATCAACCAATGTTTGACCTTACTTCATTGCGTATTATTTAAGCTGATATATATAGAAATATAGATAGGGAGATAGATAGATAGATAGATAGATAGATAGATAGATAGATAGATAGATAGATAGATAAATAGTCGTAGATACAGATTTTATATATATATTTTTTTCATAATTTATATGACAAACAAAAACAGATACGATTGTCAACATGTTCCCAGTTAGCAATGCGAATTAAATAAAATCCACGAGACGCGTGTATTGTGTAATAGTTCTACGAGCCTACTCCATATTTTAATTATCATAGATTCGTTAAGCACTTATGTAATATTTTTAATAACAGTATTTCCTATGTGAATGTTACTCTCTCTCTGTCTGTCTGTCTCTCTCTCTCTCTCTCTCTTTATTCTCTGATGACTGTAATCACTAAGTTTTTTTGGGATGGGCGGGTTGGGGGAACCTTCTCGTTAAAATTTAGTGTGGAACGGAATTTCTAAGAAATTAGTATGGGGCCTGTCTACGGTCGACTCGTAAATCACGCGTACTCGTTATTAGGGAGAAGACCTTGACACTGGAGACGGGGGGATGTTATGCAAAGTATTAAGCGACTGGCTGGCACCACCAGATAACGGAGGAGAAAGAGGGGTTGAGGCTAAGTGGTAGAAGGTCGTTGTTTTCCTTGGGGGAAACTTGGTGGAATTTAAATGTTATAAGACACTGAGTGATAGCATGGATCTTTTTATGTTGATTGGAAATTGTACCAGGAAAAGAGAGAGATTTACAAGAAGTTACAAAGACTTGGTAGTCCATCCGAGGAGACACTGTGTGCTCATTTATGTCTAGAAGAAGGTTTTTACTGTTCATTCACAGTGTCCTAAAGATTTTGTGTAGCTTTCTTTTAAACTTTCCACACTGTTGCTGTTTACAACTTCTGGTAGCAGTTTATTCCATGTGTCACATATCTTGTATGTAAAGAAGTTCCCACAATGGGATGTGTTGTATCTCTTCAGTTCTAGTTTCCATTTATTATTTTTTATTGGTTTTTGTTTAATATAAATAAGTTACTATCTACTTTTGTTATGCCTTTCAGTATTTTGAATGTTTCTATTAGCAGTCCTCGTAATCGTCGTGTTTCTAAGCCATAATTGTTCAGGCTCTCTAGTCGTCTTTGGTATCCTATTTGCCTGATGGATGGAATTAACTTTTTGGCTCTTGCGTGTGCCTCTTCTAATCTATTTATGTTCTTTCTTAGTGTTGGTGACCAAAGCTGTACTGCATATATAACTATTGATGTGCACAGCTGCAGCACAGTTCCCTTGTTTCTGTATTTGAACTGTTTCTTTATGTTCTCCACTAGTTTCTGCGCCTTCTTTTCAGCTTTTATGCACTGTTTTGTAGATTTTAAGTCCTTGGTAAAAATGCTTCTAAGGTCCTCCTCTTGTTCTACACTATTTATGTCACTCCCAAGCAGCATGTAGCTGGCATGAGGGTTGTTTGTTCCTATTTGTAACACTTTATACTTATCCAAGTTAAAAGGCATTTGCCATCTCTTTGACCACTCATCTATTTTCATTAGATCATTTCTTAAACTTTCCTCAAAATCTGGGTCTGCTGCATTTACGCCTAGCTACTTTGGTGTCATCTGCAAATTTGGCTATCCTGCTAGTTAAGTCTACATCAATGTCATTAATGTAAATAAAAAAACAAGAGAGGGCCAAGGACAAAACTCGAGGAACTCCGCTTGTTACACCTGCCCATTCTGATTCTTCACCATTTATTACAACTCTTTGTTTTCTTTAAATTTTGTCATTAGTTTCTTGTGTGGAACTTCGTCAAAGGCCTTTTGGAAATCTAAGTAGAGTATTGCTCCACTACTGTCGTAAATACCAAGCATGTTATGGAAAACCTCAAGAGTTTGATAGGCAGGATTTGGTTTGTCAGAAAGCACGTTGACTGTTTAACAATGTCATCCAGAATTTGATCTGCAATTATGGACTAAAAAATCTTACAAACGACGGACGTTAGACAGATTGGTCTATAATTTTCCAGCTCGTCTCTTGGACGGTTTTTGGTAAACTTTGGGCACATTACCTAGTTTCTATCCTTTTGGTGCATTTCTTTGGTCTGCACTTTTTCTGTAGAGTTTATATAGGCGAGGAACTATCTCCTCTTTTAGGCCTTTAATTTTTTTGGGCTAAGAGATTTGAACTTGTTGAGTTTGTCTACTTTGTTTTTAATGTCCTCTTCTGTAAATATTATTTTGGTTTGTTTCTTGTGTCCACCCGTTTTGCGTGCGTAGACAATGTTGTTGACCAATGGTGATGAACTGAAATATTAAATAAC
>NC_087216.1:48510840-48530840 GCF_015104395.2 Macrobrachium nipponense | reverse complement strand
TAACTGACCAAAGAAAAAATCTATGAGACTTACTTTATTCATTTACTAAGCTAAATTTCTTCCATAAAGTTAAAGTTAAAACTGGAAATATCTTCAACACACAAGAGAGAGAGAGAGAGAGAGAGATGAGAGAGAGAGAGATGAGAGAGAGAGAGAGAGAGAGAGAGAGAGAATTAACGTAACGTGATGCTCTGCATAGATTAGATTTTCTTCAAGAAAAAATCAAAGGTATTTCATAAGTTTCTTTTAGTCTAAAGAAGGCTTCAACTGCAATTCTAATTCCTAATTGCTCTTATGCTGAGTCATCTTTATTAACATTTTTTTATTGCCAAAGGATATATGTTGCATAGGAAAGCTAATGGTAGATTTGTAGATTATTCCGTTGAAATTTATATTGGGGAATTGAATCAAAAGAAATATAAAAGTGACGTTGCAGGAGATAATAGTTATTGATGTGTTATTTACGAAAATTTAAGGAAGATAACCTAATAATGCAAAGTATTTTTCAATGCGAATTTAATTAAAGAGGCCAATAACGGTACGTGATTGCTGAAACTAAAAGATAGAGATCATAACATTTTATTGCATTGTGTTCACTTACTCAAGCGACAGGTTGAAAATTATATCCTAAAAGAAACAATACATACCGCATTATAGCTTAAAAAAGACGACTATTCTTCCTGAGTTACTTTTTTTTTATGAACAGCGATGGAGAAACGTAATATTTCTTGATACCTATCGAACATCTTTGATATTCAAAACATTTTCCTTTTAGTTTGCTCCCTACTCTCTTCATACACGCTCATGAAAATTTGAAACAGGCTGCTTACCTCCTTCAAACTTACTCGGTAACTTCCATATCTCTAAAATTAACGAAAATCCCATTTTATTTATAAGTTCACTTAATCCGTTAGGATTGCTTCGCCCAAGAATATTTTCATCAAAATAAATAGGAAAAAAGAGAAAAAAAATGCAGATACTCTAAGGGTAATAGTGAGGAACGTATGAAATGCAATGTAATGAGACATTTAGAACTTTCCACATTTCAGCATAATACAGTCCATTTTAGTTTATGTGAATGATAAACGTGTAAGATGTAATTGCAAAAAACTAGATTTTTCCCATTACGCAAAGCGGAATATAAGGAGTGAAGAAAGCTTTCGAGAAAATTAGATTCCTTGAGAATATTGCTCAGAAAAAGGAAAAAGAAGGAAATTGTTTTCTTGGTGGGAAAACTCTGCTCCAATAAGCGCTTGAAATTAACACATTATGATAGATAATTGATTTTTTGGCTATTCAATAAATTAAACAAAAATCTTTAAAGGATACGAACGGAGAACATAATCTTGTCTTTACTATATTTCTGAGTTATGCTGATGAAGAAAAATATGTGCCTGCACACAGGCATATTCACACACACAAACACACATACGCATGTATTTACATCAAGTGGCAACATCACTCCAAAAGTGAGTTTCCATGGCAGTATATGCATATTTGAGCAAAAGGTCCCTAAACTTGTCCAATTTGGCAGTATGTAGGGGATTCACGATTAAAGTATACATAGTTACAACATCATTTTCCTTAGCAGTCTGTAGTAGTGGTTCCTTACGGTTCAGTGCATCCAATCATCAAGGGCAAAGCAACAATGAATTCCCATGTACCTTTCAGCATGCTGCATCTACCCCTATACCATTTATTTCTCTGTCCATTCATCAAAGCAGACAAGGCCACTTTTCTTATAATTTCCAATGCGATGACTTTTATTTGCTCCTATTTCTTTCGTGCCATTTGCTTTCATTTCTTAGTTGCGGCATTCATGTAATGATATATTTCACATTTTGAGAACCTCTCATATAGCTCTATTAAAAGCATTATCCCACTTTTAATAGAGCATATAGCTCTATTAAAAGCATTATCCCACTTGTCTTTTTCATTATATAACATCTCCAAAGCATCACTCTATCTAGAAGGGGCAAATCTATTGCAGTGAACAAATTCACCTAAAACAGTTTTAAAGAGAGCTCACAACCACATGGGCACTAAGGCAATGGTTACACAAAAACCTCTAGCAAGACCTAAGGGTAATTTTAGTAACAATAGTAACACTGCTAAGAAATATTTGAATATATAATTGTGAATGTTTTAACAAATAGTAGCACTTCTAGTAACACTATCTAGATATAACAATTCAACAACAACGATGGAAATAGATGCGAAAATTATATACATACACACACACACACACACACACACACAGATATATATATATATATATATATATATATATATATATATATATATATATATATATATATATATATATATATATATAAAGTGGCAGCGACTAGGATGAAACAGAATTATCTTTCTCCTTCCACATCATCTTCATTTGATATCACTTTGTTTTTTATTTAAAACCTTCATCACAAAACAAGTTCCAGTTCTCAACTCTGGACTGCACTTGCAGCCGCTTTGGTAAGATGGGAAATTGGAATGAGAGTTTTGCAAAAACGCTTTGGCATCCACAAGAGAGAGAAGGAGAGAGAGAGCGAGAGAGAGAGAGAGAGAGTTATTATTATTATCATTATTATTATTATTATTATTATTATTATTATTATTATTATTATTATTATTATTGCCAAAATCAAGAGTAACACAATACTTCAAGACTACGGGATGCAATAAGAAGAGCATTCAATATTACGAAATATATAACAAGGTAGAGACTAAAATTTACTTGAGATATATAGAGAAAAAACAAGGTAAACAAAGTTTAGACAACGAATAAACTACAAAATAAGACACGCGGGAGAGTACCCAACACAAATCCTTTTACAGAAAATATTTTACACTTCTGAAGTTCCAGCAATTTTCTTTACGAAAAAAAATTATTCAAAGTTTACTCACAACAGGAATAAAACTTGGAGAAAACGATGCTGTATTGGAAAATGTTTCAATACTTGATATAAAAGAGACAATGAAAACTAATAAAAAAAATAGGAACATACCCACTCATAATGATCTTCATGAGCCCATCCAAGATGATGACGACTTCCGAAGGATTGTGTTCAGAAGGCATAAAGACGATTTGGACTAAAAGGAGCATAATTTGATGGTTAATGTCGCATTAAACTTGACTAGGGAACAAAGAAATAAAACTTATATGGGTCAGAAATCTCTGCTATGATTATTTTTTAAGTAGGACATTCTAAAAAAAGAGATATTAGTTGTGGTGGTTTCATTTGATGTTGTTTCCAATGAGTATATATATATATATATATATATATATATATATATATATATATTATATATATATATATATATATGCATGCATTATATATACACACACAAACATATATGTGTATATATATATCTATATTATATTATTATATATTATATATATATATATATAGATATATATGTGTGTGTGTGTGTGTGTGTGTGTGTGTGTGTTACCTCTCCTCAGAGAAGATGAGGGATATAAAATTTACCTCTTCGAGGTATATGGTAACCATGGCTTTAGGGCAGCAAGGTACTGAGTGACTTTCTCTCTCTCTCTCTCTCTCTCTCTCTCTCTCTCGCTCTCTCTCTCTCAAACTCTTCTCATCTCTCTCTCTAACTCTAAACTAAAAACAGCCAACCCGACCTCACATATCTCAAGTAGCTAAATCAGATTCGTGAATTACGAAAATACATTCATTTGAGAATAAAAGGATTAAACTAAATAAATCAAATTCTCAAAGAAACAAATGTTTAACTCAATAAGATAATATTCAAAATCCAAACAATGCACCACTGTTATTCAAACAGAAAGCCCAAATAACTCTGGGGTCGGACCAGACTCGTCCACCCCTTTCTCTACAATAATTATATATTAGACATCCGTCATAAAAATTACTTACAGTCTTATAAGTAACACCACTCCATTAAGGGGAACTCCAATTCCAGGTTACTAGACCTCCCAGACTTGCAGAAACGTCTGTTAGAAAAGAGAAATGAAAGGGAAAACCCCACAAATAAATTGCAAATGAACCAAATGACATAAATAAAAAAGTCATAAGGAAAAGGACATCTCTGAAATGAAGGTTTAAAATACAAAAAGACAAAGCCACACTTAGGCTTGAAAGTACGCTTACCCATTTCAGCTCTGATCACTAACACTTAAACAAAATGCAACTGTATACGGCCATTTCCAAAACAAGGCCGCTTCTCCGACTTAGTTACCTTACCTTCCCATTATGTAGGGGAACAGCTCGTACGTAAACAAGCACGAAACTTTCTCTCAAGACACTCCCCTTGATATGACGTCACTGATTCATCCTAAGTTCATTACACTGGAACAGATGCGTGGCGTCATATACAGCTCATTATCACACCCATAAGAATCTACCCAAAACTAAATCCTTGCTTCTGCTCATGCACGGACACAAACCGTGGCCTGTTTTTGCTTAGGTAGGAACTTCTCACATGCCGCCACCACAAGTGATGTGTCAACATTTCCGGAGCTCGCTTTGTCTTCGTGGGAGATAACACGGAATCTCTCATTTTAAGAAACCACTTGTTTCTGTGGGAGTCAAAATAATGATAACTATCAATTCAAAGAATGTCATTGCTCATCACAACCGCTTATCAACCATAGGTTAATAAAAAAATAATTTCAAATTTATATATATATATATATTATATATATATATATATATATATATATATATATATATATATACTATATATATATATATATATATATATATATATATACATATACATATATATATATATATATATATATATATATATATATATATATATATATAGATATAAATAAAGGTTTTTTTGCCACGAAGGAAAAAAATGAAAAAGCGAGATAGCCAAGTACTTTCGGTCCTGTTCGGACCCTTTACTGAGGCAGACTGATTTTACAAAGAACAACATAGTCAAAAGAAGGCTTAATATACCAACTGACCACTACAATATTAGCCATAAGGGCGATTTTCACTCTACAGAAGGGAGGAGCCGCCTGAGGCTAGCCACACCTTGAAGGATACACGCTGTAAACAAATGATTCTTCCAGAAAAACAGTACATTTTGAAAAAACACGGGAGCATATACAATTTAATATCATGAATTTTTACACAAATTTTTCCTTAAAAATTATTATTAATGAAAAGACGAAAGAAAATATAAATATATATATCAAGCAAGAGAAAGAGGGAGAGAGAATATCGAACCAGAGAGAGAGAGAAGAGAGAGATGGAGAGAGAAAGAAATAATAACTATATATCAATGTGGGACTAATTTATTGGTTGTTCATTTATTTTAGGGTCCTTCATAAACATTTTACAAATATGGGTCCAAATGTACATTCCCAGACTAAGATTTAGGTTGTTTTTATTAGTGATTTGTATAATTGCTGATTCCAGTAAATTTCTTGAAACATAATCATTAGATCTAGCAATTACCGAGGTATCACCCCAATTAATACAATGAGATTTTTCACTCAGATGGATAAACAGTGCATTTGAAGTCTGGGCTGTTCTAACTGAATAGATATGTTGCTTAATACATACACATAAATTTTTACTTGACTGACAAACGTAAAACGAAGGGCAATCCTTACAAGGAATTTTGTAAATGATGTTGTTATTTGTTACGGGACTATTCTTAATTAGCATATCTTTAATGGTATTGTTATAAGAGAACACTACATTAACATTAAACGATTTAAATATTGACTTTATGGTTTCAAATCCACGAAAATAAGGTAAGCTAAGTACATTTTTAGGCATTTCTTTTTCATTAATAGCAACATTATAAAACTTTTTGTGAGCTTTTTGATAACATAAATCAATTACATGAGGTGGGTAGCAGAGATCGTTTCCTATCTTTTTTATGTATTCTATTTCTTGGTCCAGATATTGTGGACTCGTGATATGTAAAGCGCGTAGGAACATAGAATAAAAAATTGAAATTTTAATATTAAGATGGTGGCCAGAATAAAAATGTACATATGTTAAATTATTTGTGGGTTTTCTATAAATACTGAATTTGCATTGGAAAGATTCTCTATGTATTAATACATCTAGGAAAGGGATGAACATTTTTTTATTTTCAATTTCAACAGTGAATTTTCTGGATGGCGCTAAATTATTCAATTTAGACAGGTAATCATTACATCGATACCACCAGGTAAGACTACTAAGATATCATCGACATATCGGTACCATTTTAAGGGGATAAGTGTGATATTCGGGAGGTGTTGTCTCTCAAAAAATTCCATATATAAGTTTGAAAAGAGAGGTGATAGAGGGTTACCCATGGCCAAACCAAATATTTGTTGGTAATATTCTCCATGAAAAATAAATCTGCAATCACAAATACATAACTTAATTAAGGAAATTATGTGACTAACGGACATAGGCAATTCATGCAGTACAAGTTCATTGCTTAAATATTCCTAAGGCAACAGAGTCCAATAGGAAACCTTTTATGTAAACAAAGAACATGCAATCAAAACTGACAAAAATATCGCTAGGGTTTAGTACAATGTTATTTAATTTTTCCACAAGATCAAGAGAATTCCGGATGTGTGAATTAGATACAGTTCCTAGTAGCGGGGATAACAGTTTAGTAAGATATTTAGATAGTTTATAAGCAATTGATCCTACAGTACTAATAATTGGCGCATAGGTTTGTTTTCCTTATGAGTTTTGACTAGGCCATATAAATAAGGTAATGAGGGACACTTTACAGTTAACTTACACAAAAGTTCTTTTTTATCTTTAAGAATTTGTTTGATATTGATATTAAAGTTTTTATTACTTGGTCCAACGGATTTTTTGCGAGTTTTTTGTAAGTTATTTCATCCTCTAGTAAAGTATGCATGCGTGATATGTAGTCAGTTTTGTCAAGAACCACTAAACTATTGGATTTATCAGCCTTGGTAATGTGTAAGCTATTATCATTCTTCAATTCTTTTAAACTTTTTCTGTAGCGAGCAGGGAAGTTATTTTCATGATAGGCATGCGTAGCACTATATGTCATGCCTTTGATAATGTCTAAATGATTTTGTGGTGGGTCACAGTATTTTTCAAATTTATATAGAGATGTCGCTATTGATAAAGCTGAGGGTTTGTTACAAATGAAGAAAGACAACCCAAAGCCTAATGTGCACACTGCATTATCACTTATTTGTTTTCTCGATAAATTCACCACACAATCACTTCTAGCATTATTGGTCCAATCACTGTCGTTGATAAGGTTGTTTAATTTTCTGTCCAGTTTTCTAATCAAAGTGTCTATATACTTCGTGATCAAGTTATTCATATATTATATATATATATATATATATATATATATATATATATATATATATATATATATATATATATATATATCAAGATATAATATATATATATCTAGATCAAGTTATTCATATATATATATATATATATATATATATATATATATATATATATATATATATATATATGAATAACTTGATCTTGAAGTATATAAAACGTGATGCTATGTATAAATAAAGTTTTTTTGCCATGAAGGAAAAAATGAAAAAGCGAGATAGCCAAGTACTTTCGGTTCTGTTCGGACCCTTTACTGGGGCAAACTGATTTTACAGAGAACAACATAGTCAAAAGAAAGCTTAATATACAAACTGACACTACAAGATTAGCAAGCAATAAGGACGATTTTCACTCTACAGAAAGGAGGAGCCGCCTGAGGGTAGCCCCACCTTGAAGGATACACGCAGTAAACAAGTGATCCTCCCAGAAAACAGTACATTTTGAAAAAACACGGGAGCATATACAATTTAATATCATGAATTTTTACACAAATTTTCCCCCCAAAAAATTATTATTAATGAAAAGACGAAAGAAAATATAAATATATATATATCGAGCAAGAGTAAGAGGGAGAGAAAATATCGAACCAGAGAGAGAGAGAGAGACAGAGAGACAGAGAGAGAAAGAGAGAGAGAGACAGAGACAGAGACAGAGAAAGAAATAATAACTATATGCATGTGGGACTAATTTATTAGTTGTTCATTTATTTTAAGGTCCTTCATAAGCATCTTACAAATATATGGGAATGTACCATTTTGACCCATATATTTGTAAGATGTTTATGAAGGACCTTGAAATAAATGAACAACTAATAAATTAGTCCCACATGTATATAGTTATTTCTTTCTCTCTCTCTCTCTCTGTCTCTGTCTGTCTGTCTGTCTGTCTGTCTGTCTGTCTCTGGTTCGGTATTTTCTCTCCCTCTTACTCTTGCTCGATATATATATATATATATATTTATATTTTCTTTCGTCTTTTCATTAATAATAATTTTTTTGGGGGAAAATTTGTGTAAAAATTCATGATATTAAATTGTATATGCTCCCGTGTTTTTTTCAAAATGTACTGTTTTCTGGGAGGATCACTTGTTTACTGCGTGTATCCTTCAAGGTGGAGCTACCCTCAGGCGGCTCCTCCTTTCTGTAGAGTGAAAATCGTCCTTATTGCTTGCTAATCTTGTAGTGTCAGTTTGTATATTAAGCTTTCTTTTGACTATGTTGTTCTCTGTAAAATCAGTTTGCCTCAGTAAAGGGTCCGAACAGGACCGAAAGTACTTGGCTATCTCGCTTTTTCATTTTTTCCTTCGTGGCAAAAAACCTTTATATATATATATATATATATATATATATATATATATATATATATATATATATATATATATATATATATATATGGTTGATAAGCAGTTGTGATCAGCAATGACATTCTTGAATCGATAGATATCATTATTTTGACTCCCTATATATATATATATTATATATTATATATATATATATATATATATATATATATTATATATATATAGATATAGATATATATATTTAAAAAATCACAGTAGATGCACGTGACTTCATTAAATAAGCGAATACCACAGGAAAATGATAGTCAGAAATCCAAGCACTTTCGTCTTTACTAAGACATTGTCAAGGAACGAATGAAATATAATTGGAGAGAAAGGTCTCAGGTACACAACAAGATCAAGAATACCAGAGGGTTAATTGTCAAAAGGGTAAAAATTAAAGAGATAATCCAGGATTATCGGATATCACATGGTCACAAACCCAAACATAGATTTTACCTAACCGAAACTACAAAGTATCCGAACAGTCCAAAACATGTAGAAACTGAATATATTAATTTTGTTGCTTATATTTATCTACAACTTTTTCATTATGAAGGCATCAAGTTTAAATAAACCAAGACTTAAATTTAGAACATTTCCATTATTTGACGTGATGAAAGAAGATTCAGTGTTTTAACTGTGTCATTACATGGGATTAAGGCTCTTGCTTGACTCCAGTTAATAGGATGATCTAAATCTCTCATATGTACGAATAATGCATTTGATATTTGCCCAGTTCTCACAGAATATGGGTGCTGTTTGAGACGTTGTGAAAAAGATTTACCGGTCTGTCCGTAATAGAGTTTATCACACTTTTTGCATGGAATTTAATATATGCAGCCTGGAAGATCTTTAGGAGAATTTTTTATTACTAAACTCCTGACATTAATATTACTGAAAACAACATTTATGTTAAAAAGCTTTAAGTTCTAAGAATATCTAAAAACCTTTCATTACAGGGTAATTTTAGAATGTTATGCTTACTAAATTCAAGTTTGTCATTAGTTGAATAAAATGTTTTTCTGGCTCTTTTCCATGCCACATCTACAAAAGTCCTTGTTTCAATGCAATATCGTAAATAGTTTTAATCTTAGTGTCAATAAACTGCGGTCTACAGACACGTAAAGCCCTTAGGGACATCCCAGAAAAAACAGAGAATTTAACATTTTGATGGTGATTGGATTAGTAATGAACAAAAGAAGCAATGTTAGTTGATTTCCGAAAGACTGAAAAGGTGAAATTTCTATCATTTCTATGGACAGTTACATCAAGAAAATTCAAATTACAATTTCTATCTTCCTCTACAGTAATTTTTAAAGAGATTATTAAGAGATTATTAAGGAATTCCTGGAGATTTTCGTGAACTGGCCAAATACAGAAAATATCATCCACATACCTAAACCAAATAACTTTTTCGGGCAAAATTATTGGTAAGAGTTTTGTCTAAAAAAATTCCATGTAAATATTGCTAAGGACAGGAGATAACGGATTACCCATAGCCATGCCAAACTTTTGTTAAAAAAATCCCCATTAAAACAAAATTTACTCTTTGATACATAACCTTATGAGACTAATGAGGTTTGCTACAGTTAAGGGAATGTCATGACATTCTAATTCATCCCCAAATATTCAAGTAAATCATCTACAGGCACCTTTGTAAATAGAGACAAGATCAAAACTAAACATATTAAAATCAAAATTCAAATTTAAACTGATTGCATCCTTAATTGAATAATAAACTTTTCTACGTAGTACCTAAAAGAATACTTTATCATTTGAACAAATGAAAAAATATTTGAATGATGGCCATACCCAATAGCTGGCTTGCGAAGGCCACATAAGCTTTTTGTGCGGAGCATACCACTGTAAATCTTTTTTTCGCACCACGGAAGCGGAAATGCCTACAAATATTTATTTTCAAAACCATTTTGCTAACTCAAATCCCAACCAATTTCATAACACGTTGTACATACGGCGCATCCATTTCACTTTTTTGAACGACGTTCACCGCTGAACTCTATAAAAAAAACTCCAATAAAAATTTCAAGGACTTTGCAAAATGAGAATTTTATGTGGTAAAAATAAAATGGAAAGGCCGACATTTAAATAATTCCCAAATGCGTTTAAATTTTAGAACACGTTATGCCTCGCCGGGGCAAGGACGGAGGGACAAAAGTGATGGGGTTTTTCATATCTATTTTCAAATGGTCCCTTATTCCGTTTCGAATTAGAAATAAGCTGATAATTCGTATTACTAATCAATAACTTTTTTAATGAGAAATATCTTTATGACGTTAGCGTGAGGAAGCACTGGTGAAATTCCAGAATTTGTGTGAATATTTATGGCTTATTAACGGAAATCAATGTTAAATCGTATATATATATATATATATATATATATATATATATTATATATATATATATATATATATATAATATATGTATATCATTCGAGCTACAAATGTCTAATATCTAATTCGCTCTACCTCGGAATTGATATATATTTTCATATATGTACCGAGGGGGAATTTTTAGTTGATAATAATTTCGTCCCCCCATGGGATCAAACCACCGTCCAGTTGGACGGGAAATGAAATCAGAAACGGACAGTGACGCTACCGAGTCTGCTAGCAGAGAGGCTATAAGTTTATATCGATTCTGACCATTACAAATCACCGCCGATCTCGGTGGTGATGTGTTTAAAAAATATACCATTAAAAATGTTTCAAAATGAGACTGGTTAAAATTGCTAAAAACAGAATCAGGTTCAGGAAATAACTTATCTATGATGTCAATGGTTTCCTCTACAAGGACATTTGTGAACAGAGATTCCACATCTAAACTGGCCATTAGTAAAGCTGAGTCTTGTGATAAAATTTTGCCTTTAAAATAGTACGAGTTATTCAGAGTAAAATAATTTTTTGTTATTGGTTCAAGTAAGGGTACAAAAAATTTAGCTAATTTATAATTAGGCGCATTGTAAGATGCCAGAATGGGCCTCATAGGAGTATTGGGCTTATGTATTTTGGGCAGCCCATATAGAACTCCATATGATGATCCAGTCAAAAACATTTCTCGATATGTGCTTCATGAATAATTTTTTGAGTTCTTAGCGTTCGTAAAAACCTGTTTATTTTATCTTTAAACCTCCTCCATCCGACTGTACCTTAGTTAACGTGTCTTCTCTTTTGTTGTCTCCTGTCATTCAGTCGGCGGTCTCAGCTTTTGAATATTTTTTTGTAATTGTATATTTTAGTAAATTTTAGTATTTTACGTTTTTTTTATTTTTATTAAATTTAAGATTGTTTTATAATTTTATCATATCAATTAATTGGCAGATTCTCAGAAGATGTAATAAATTTTATTACGAAACGTCGGAACAAAGAAATGTGTAGATTGGCCTGTTTCCTTGAGTCAACGCCTGATTTGCCTGCCTGCACCTTGGTTCTGTATATATATATATATATATATATATATATATATATATATATAGATATATATATAACTATATATATAATATATATATAATATATATATATTATGATATATACATATAACTTTCAGGGGATGTCCATGATACGAGGTGTAATAATGACAATTTATTCAAAGAAACGTTTCGCACATTAAATTCTCTGTGCATCATCAGTCTGAAAGAACATAAAGACACATTTATAAGTAAAATATAATAAAAGTGCAAAAAACAGGAATTCACATATACTAAAAATAGTCTTAAAAGTAAAAAACAGGTTAAAAGAGGCTGCTTAAGACACCAACCGTTCATTGTGAGGAAAGAAGATGGAATGAACTAAGACACGTTAAAATACACGACTTCAACTATGCCAGGTACAGAGTTGCTGAGGACGTATTACTGTTGAGGGAGGGAACAAGCCTCTTGATATATAAAGACTCAAGAGTAGTTAAATGGTCAGGCTGTTTGACATGATCTATTATGGAAAACTGTTCTTTTTGTATTTCTATTTTGCAATGAGAGGCATGATTCCTGATGTTGGAAAATTCAGGTTGTTTTATTCTCTGACCAGTACGAAAGCTGAAGCCCAAGTGAGAGCAATATCTGACCCTTAACAGCCTTCGAGTTGATCCGACGTAAGAGCCCGGACATCCAGGGCATGTAAATTTATATATAACGTTGGATCGCATAAAAGGCTGAAGGCGATCTTAATAGTTAAAAAAGGAACCAGTTGTGCAGGGATTGCTAGATATGAGCTTAACTTTAAGGCATGGTATCTCATGTTCAATAATTCGTGTGAGGCTGGATGTAAATTTTAAGTCAGAAATATAAGGGATCATGACATAAAATAGTCTTTTGGGGACATTAAAATTAGGTATTGGTGGCTGTAAGAATTTCGTAATTATTTTGTTAATGGTTTTTTGAACAATTTCGAGTGGATATGAAGAAACCCAACAAAAAAGTAATCTCCATGTGAAATAGTTGCCAAGACGAAGAGTATTTTAGTGCACTATTAACCAAAGTGTGAATAGTATTAAGTTTAAAAGATTGTTGACACGAACTATAATAATTGTTAGTCAGTCCAGTAAAAGTACGTTTTCTATAGACTGACGTGGAGAACTCGGAGTTAGTTCTGGTAATTTTCAAATCTAAAAAAAGGTTAAGGAACCACAGCTCTTAAACCAAGATATCTTCTAAGGGAGCACAACTGTGGGAATGAATGAATCACTATGGAAGATCGCACAAGCACTGACAAAAGAACAGAAAATGAAATATAAGAAGATTGCCACCACTTGTTCGCATGTACCTTTCTCCAGAGATAATAATCTTCGTAAAATGTAGGTGAAGGAAGTCGACTTCTTCAAAGCACTAATAGGCAAGGCTTCTCACGTGGTAGGCCACAGTTACGTGAGTTCAGTCGGGGGGCTAGGTCAGCAAGGTGTGACCTTACCCGAACCTGGGTGTGGGAGGAGGTGAGGCAGACTTTCGTGTGCTCTTGGCATTCATACATCTTTATGACTCATCTCTGCAGTTCTGGAAGAGTGCAAACGGGGCAGTGCAGGCGAAACAAGAGAAGTGTGGGATATCATGATAAGGTCTCTCTCTCTCTCTCTCTCTCTCTCTCTCTCTCTCTCTCTCTCTGTAAACAAAAAATATTATTCACACTCACAGCTCACAAGCACAACCTGAAGGCAATCCCTAACTAGAGAAGAATTGGATAGTCAGGAAACTCGTCTATCTCAAGAAGTGAACGGTGCTTAGGTACCCTTGCTTTTGGTTGATCCCTGTGGGTCGAAGTTGACTCTGGAAAAATAGAAAAAGGGAATAAAAGCCACCATGAATGATGTTTGTCAAAATATTATAGCTTAATTGTGAAAAAATGGTGAGGTCTCAACGATGTAACCTTCATATTTGGCGAATTTCTTGAGATACTTCATCATATTATTATTTTTCCTTGCATAGATGACCATATTTCTCTCTCTCTCTCTCTCTCTCTCTCTCTCTCTCTCGTCTCTCCTCTCTCCTCTCTCTCTCTCTGTATTTTAAGCTTTAAAGTAAAAAATGACATAACACACCAAGCCTTCGTGTAAAAGAGAAAACAAGAAACGCTTCTTAGTTGAGCATAATTCTGACTACATCTACTATGAGATACACAGCCGGTGTCCAGGTGTTTTTCCGGAATAAAATTTGATCAAAATACCTGACAAATATGACACTTTGTCACGGGGTATCTTAAATCCCTACCTAATTTTTGACTGTATTCTGTATCAGGAAAGTTGCATAATTTTGGGAATTATAAGAGTAACACCAACTTCTCTTAAACATCGCCAGCAAACTCAGGGGAATGTCTTTCGGAGGTATAATGACGTAATTTATGACGATATTAACTTGCCTCCTTCTCGATGGATAATTGGCTATTTGGGAAAAAGTTTTAACTTCTGGCAATAATGAAATAAAACCAATACTCCTTGTTTACACTTTATAGTAGTGGTAGTAGTGGTAGTAGTGCTAGAATCCTTGAAGAAAAGGGTTTCCACAAGTAATCCGAGAAATTACTTTCTATCACTATTTCTCCATTGAAAAATTATACAATTTAAAATCAATTAAGAAAGTGAGGAAAGCTTTGTTCCGCAAGTTATATTTTACTAAGATATCAACAACTATTGTTTTATTGAGCATTATCTTTCTGCACCTTATGTAAGTCAACAAATGACGAAGACTTAGTGGCCTTGGATGTCCGGGTGTACCCTTTGCCCAAAAAAGGTCCTTATTATTCATTTACCTGTTCAAGCTTACATAGGGTTTACCACTGGCCTACTCACTTCTAAACAATTGTGCAAGTTGAATCACAAAAGCTCTCCTGCAACCACGGGGACAATGACTTATCATAGCCGCCATTTTTGAAGCCTTGACAAGGTACGAATATTAATTCAGAATTTCATGTATAACTTTGAACCCTTTAATTACAGTGTTCCGCCACTGGCTTCGGCTGCTTTATTTTACTCTTATGAATATACTTTTTTTCTAATATAAGCAATAAAGAATGCTGCCGAAAATTAGGTAGGGATGTAAAGTATACTATGGCTAAGTAATATCTTTGTCAAATGCACAGAAAAAAGTTATTCCGGAAAAACACTGGGACAAAGGTTCTGAATCTCATAGTAGTTCTCCTTTTAAATAGAAGCCTTCCCCCTCTATTCTGTCCTCTGGAATTACGTTTTCCTAGAATTATACTGCATTTTCCTCTGTAAGGTAACCCACTCTCATCCTGAGTTTGTCTTGTCATTGACACTTAGTAGTGTATAAATGGTAAGGTTTTAAAATAATAATAATAATAATAATAATAATAATAATAATAATAATAATAATAATAATAATTGTGGCGCCGTGGCAGAATGAGTTAGATCATCAATGGACTGGTTAAGCAATATTGGGTCCTATCAGTGATTGGAGGAGGGGTGACCGCTCTCTCGGCGTTGATTCGTTGGGAAAGGATCTTTACCATAATTTCCTCAGTCTAATCAGCTGTAAATGAGTACCTATTCCTGATGGGGTAGGGTCGTGCTATGGGTGAAAAAGCAAAACTCAGCAATGATGGAAAGAAATGAAGGATTAAACGACAACAGCGTAATGGAACCTCTGGCAACAGAGGAGCTTCGTCTGGCAGCCAGGTATTCAGCCCAATTGAAGGGGTAGACAGTCAGGTACTTGGAGGTCGTCATCCAGCAATTGACCACCACAATGACAGTAACCAACAGCCTGTGACTGGAGCTACAGAAGCAAACCAGAGGAAGAAATGGACAAGAGAAGAAAATAAGGAAATATGGAGATGCTACATTAGAAGCAACCCGATGGAGAGAGGATATAGAAGAAAGTTGATCAACATCTGGAATGAGAGGAATAACACCCCCCAAACAGAGGAGAGGCTGGCAGACCAAGTAAGAAACATGAAGAAAAAAAACTGGCTCTCCCAAACAGAAAGAGAAGAAATGGAAAGGGAAATGACGCACGGCAACGAATCACAAGAAGATGAACTGAGAGACGATGCCCCAGAAGACGACAGGAATGATGAGGTATCAAACAACGACACACGAAGAAACACCGACGAAGTAACAGAAAAGGACGGAATGGTTAGAAAAGATCAGGCAATGGATGAAGCGAGATACAGAGAGAACAAAGATCCCCTCCATGGCAGCTGACAACACCAAGAAATTAAAGGAGAAAACAAGTGAGTTCAATGAAATAAAGGGAATAATATGCACCACCAGTACCACAGAAACAAATTACTTGGCATATGCAGGAGCAAGATTAGTAGCAGAACTGATGGGGATATGAACACCAACACCAACAACCCAACAGAAACCAAAACAGCAACCGCCATGGAAAAGGACCCTGGAAAAGCAAATCATGGTGATGAGATCTGATTTGAGTAAACTGAAAGAGATGGCAGAAAAAGGCTTAGAAGCAAGAAAACAAGGGAGGAACTCAACGAAAAATACAAAGTATAAGAGAGGGGACTAAACAACACAATAGAAGATGTAAAACAGAGTTTTAAGGCCAAAGCACATAAAATACAACGGTACATGAACGGGCATAAGGGATACCAACAGAACAAACTATTCAGAAGCAACCAGAAAAGACTATACAGCCAACTAAAAGGGGAAGACAACCACCAAGAAATTCCTGAAGACGAACCAAGTAAGAGACTCTGGGAAAACATATGGAACAATCTGGTATCACACAACAAACATGCAACATGGCTCCAGGAAGTCAAGGAAGAAGAAACAGGGGGAATAAAGCAAAGATTCACAGAGATCACAACAGACACACTCAGACACCAACTAAAGAAAATGCCAAACTAGAAAGCCCCAGGTCCCGATGAAGTCCATGGATAGTGGCTCAAAAACTTCAAGGCCCTACACACCCACAAATAGCAGAACAACTCCAGCATTGTATTACAAATCACTTTGCTCCCAAATGGATGACCACAGGAAGAACATCCTTAGTACAAAAAGACAAAAGTAAGGGAAATATAGCCAGTAAGTACAGGCCTATCACCTGCCTACCAATAATGTGGAAGTTACTAACAGATATAATCAGTGAAAGGCTATACAACTACCTAGAGGAGACAAACGCCATCCCCCGCCAACAGAAAGGCTGTAGAAGGAAGTGTAGGGTCACAAAAGACCAGCTCCTGATAGACAAAATGGTATTGAAGAACATTAGGGGAAGGAAAACCAACCTAAACTTGGCATGGATTGACTATAAGAAAGCCTTCGACATGATACCACACACATGGCTAATGGAATGCCTGAAAGTATATGGGGCAGAGGAAAACACCATCAGCTTCCTCAAAAAACAATGCACAACTGGAATACAATACTTACAAGCTCAGGAATAAGACTAGCAGAGGTTAATATCAGGAGAGGATCTTCCAGGGCGACTCACTGTTCCCACTACTCTTCGTAGTAGCCATGATTCCCATGACAAAAGTACTGCAGAAGATGGATGCTGGGTACCAACTCAAGAAAAGAGGCAACAGAATTAACCATCTGATATTCATGGACGACATCAAGCTGTATGGTAAGAGCATCAAGGAAATAGATACCCTAATCCAGACTGTAAGGATTGTATCTGGGGACATCAGGATGGAGTTTGGAATAGAAAAATGTGCCTTAGTCAACATACAAAAGGGCAAGGTAACAAGGACTGAAGGGATAAAACTACTAGATGGGAGCAACATCAGACACATAGATGAGACGGGATACAAATACCTGGGAATAATGGAAGGAGGGTGTATAAAACACCAAGATATGAAGGACACGATCAGGAAAGAATATATGCAGAGACTCAAGGCGATACTCAAGTCAAAACTCAACACCGGAAATATGATAAAAGTCATAAACACATGGGCAGTGCCAGTAATCAGATACAACGTGGAATAGTGGAGTGGGCGAAAGGCAGAACTCCACAGCATAGACCAGAAAACTAGGAAACGTATAACAATACACAAAGCACTACGCCCAAGAGCAAATACGGACAGACTGGCTCAAGAGTGCATGGGAAGAAGGATTGATTAAAAGTAAACGAAGACCCAGAAATATACAGAGACAGGAGAATGACAAACAGAACAGAGGACTGGCTCAACATAAAATGAACGGACAATACATGAGACAGACTAAAGAACTAGCCACCGATGACACATAGCAATGGCTACAGAGGGAGAGCTCATGATGGAAACTGAAGGAATGATAACAGCGGCACAAGATCAGGCCCTAAGAACCAGATATGTTCAAAGAACGATAGATGGAAATAACATCTCTCCATTATGTAGGAAGTGCAATACGAAAAATGAAACCATAAACCACAGAGCAAGCGAATGTCTGGCACTTGCACAGAACCAGTACAAAAGAGGCATGATCCAGTGGCAAAAGCCCTCCACTGGAGCCTGCGCAAGAAACATCAGCTACCTTGCAGTAATAAGTGGTACAATCACCAACCTGAGGGAGTGATAGAAAACGATGAGGCAAAGGTCCTCTGGGACTATGGTATCAGAACAGATATGGTGATGAACGCAAATAGACCAGAAGTGACGTTAATTGACAAAATAAAAAAGAACGTATCACTCATTGATGTCGCAATACCATGGGACACCAGAGTTGAAGAGAAAAGAGAAGGGAAAAAATGGAAGTATCAAGATCTGAGAATAGAAATAAGAAGGATATGGGATATGCCAGTGGAAATTTTACCCATAATCATAGGAACACTAGGTACGATTCCAAGATCCCTGAAAAGAAATCTAGAAAACCTAGAGGCTGAAGTAGCTCCAGGACTCATGCAGAAGAGTGTGATCCTAGAAACGGCACACATAGTAAGAAAAGTGATGGACTCCTAAGGAGGCAGGATGCAACCCGGAACTCCACATTATAAATACCACCCAGTTGAATTGGAGGACTGTGATAGAGCAACAATAATAATAATAATAATAACATTGGTGTACTTGGGAAGCAGACCATCTCTCAAGTATACTTTATTAAAAGTAATGGCTTCTTCAGCAGCGTTACGCTTGCAGAGATTCTTCTCTATTTTCCGAACGGCGCTTTTTCTATGCTACTTATACAGGCTAGTAGAGCACCTATGGAGGCCATTCTGAAATGCAAGGTCAGATTGGTGTATATATTTCTCTTAGTTTTCTTACTGGTAAACTATTCTGCCATAGTTAACAAAGTCAACAACTCTCTCTCTCTCTCTCTCTCTCTCTCTCTCTCTTTCTTTTAGTAAGCCTTCGTCAGGAACTGCCAGACAACCTCTACTTTAGAGGATGTCTGGCAGCTCCGGGCGAAAGCTCGCTAAAAGAAAGAGAGAAAGAGAGAGAGAGAGAGAGAGAGAGAGAGAGAGAGAGAGCGTTATTGACTTTGATAACTTATAGTATCCTAGTTATCCGCTATTTGGAAAATAGAGAAGAATCTCCACAAGCGTAACTCTGCTGATGTAGCCATTACTTTTAGTCATTTTTCTTCTTCTTCTTTTTCTTCTCCTCTCTTCTTCTTCTTGTTCTTGTTCTTGTTCTTCTTCTTCTTCTTCTTCTTATTATTATTATTATTATTATTATTATTATTACTCATTGATGCCTTCCAGTTTTAAAATATTGCCCACAAACACACACAGAAACGCACCCAAACACCAAAATTCTGTGCGTATCGATATATATATATATATATATATATATATATATATATATATATATATATATATATATATATATATATATATATATATATTATAGCAGCGCCATGTCTTTGATATTACTTCTTATTGCAGAGAAATT
>NC_087216.1:48490840-48505840 GCF_015104395.2 Macrobrachium nipponense | reverse complement strand
ATATATATATATATATACACACATATATATATTATATATATATAATATATATATAATAATATATATATACATACTACAAATAACATACATACATACATACATACATACATACATACATACAAACTATATATATATTCTATATATATATATTAGTATTATTATATATTAATATATATATATAAAATATAATGCATTTACCCTCTCAGTCTAAATTTTGAAATGGAAGTCCGTGGTAAAATACATAATAATGTAATGAAATTCACTCATACATGCTCTATGTTTTATGGGTTACTGTTAGCATTTCAGTTAATCTTTTGTTGATATCCATCGCTGAAGAATCATCAAAATATGAAAATGGATTGTCAGCTACATGTAATTAGGTTTCAAATTGCTAATATTGTGGCCGTTGTTCATTTATTATTATTATGAAGAAATCTTACTAAGTAAATATTTTTCGTCTTTAATTCATATGTACTTTCTTCACATAGAAACCCATTTCCTTAATAAACAAAATGGAATTTAGTTTAACATATGATTGCTTTGATGCTTGACTCTTACACATTGAAAAAGAGAGAGAGAGAGTAGGGGTTAGAGCTTTACACTTTTACAAAATAAACTAACCATAAAAGACCTACAAATGAAAAATGTAAATGATACCTTCGCAACTGACAAGAGACAACAGAGTTTCAAGGATTGTCAGCTTAAAGTTTAGGTAGGCAGTGTAGAAAGTTATTGTTAGCTCTGTTTATACACACATGTAAATAAGTTTGGTAAGAGTCAATTAAAACAAAGATTATGCGGAAATAGAGAGAGAGAGAGAGAGAGAGAGAGAGAGAGAGAGAGCGAGCAAATGAAATATCTTGACTGCTCCCTACACAAACTTCTTAACACTGCGCGGCTGTCGACTGGAATTTGATTATATAAAAAAGTTTTTCATTCTAATTACTGGCTCCCATACATTACGTAGTTTTTTGGGTGGAGGGGGTGAAAGTTGCCGTATGCTTCGTTTATCATTCCCATTGTAATATTGACTGTAGCCGCCTCTATTATTATTATTATTAATAATTATCGTATAAACAAAATCTACAGTCATGTATGTGTACAAATATATTCAGAAATAAAGTTAAGCAGAGAGTTTTCGAGAATCTTTATGATTCCCCCTTTCAACCTTTCCATATTCTAAAAAGCTTTCTGTTTAGATTTTTTTACATCAAAATATATTTGTACGCATAAATACTGTGGATTTGTTCCTCCATTTGAAGACATGTTGCTGTGAGATTTTAAAATTATTATTATCAATTCACTAAATTCTGCCATTTTATTCAACAGAATTTATTTAAAAGAGGGTCTTTTTTCCAAAATAAATGTTCTTCAGGCTATATGACCCTACCACCGCCCAGCGAGAACCAGGCATGAGGAGTATCAGGAGAACCCTGCTGCACCGACAATTGCCTGGCAAGGAACTTGAGAAGGCCACGCTCGTCGAGGAGAAGGACAGCCTATCTTCCGAATGGAAAGACCTCCGCCGTCGCACGAACTCTGTAGCAGATCCCCCCTCGTGCCCCGAAAGAAAATGGCATGGCAGACAATCTCCATGGACGTGGGCAACGCAACGACATCTCTGATTGCCTTCGTTGCTTGGGAGAGAAAGATGGGCAAAGAAGAACAGGACAGTAACTAAGAAGCTCGTCGCCCTCAACGGTAGCAAGGTACGCCTCCCACAAGGGCGTGAAGAGTACATCAACCTCACCGACTATGTCCCTCCACCAGAAGAAGACAAGATCCTACGGATGAGCCTCAACTGCCACTTCATCATGCAGCCGACGCTTATAGATAAACAACTGGAAATCCAATATCTCCTTGATGGTATGCAAAAGCAAGAAGACCTTGGGAACCTATGGACGACTGACGCCCTTCAACCACTTCTGCTTGCCGAGGCCCTCACAGACTGTGAAGACTACCGCAGCGGTATCATCACCCATGACCTGACGGAAGCAGCCAAGCAGTTAAGGAAACGAGAGGACGTCACTGTGCGTAAGGTGGACAAGACTGCTTCCTTCGTTACTTATCCAGACCGAAGAATATAATCAAAATATAGAAGAAATCTTGGCAGACACCACAAAATTCCGCAGGATCACCAAGAACCCCGTCGATGACATCAAACATGAGACAAATAGGATCACAGAAAACAGAGATGGTCACTGCCCTTCAATCTACCACCTATTTCGAGCGACTATAACCTGGGGTACATCTACAGGAACGTTAAGACCCCTAAGCAAGGGAACCCCCCTCGCCCAATTATTAGTCAGATCCCTGCCCAACTTATGTGTTAGCCAAGAAGTTCAACACTATTTTGCCGAGTTCCTGGAAGCCCTACTAGTAATGCCCACCGGAGGATGTATCACTTTTAATGGATATGGAATACTTATTTACCAGTGTCCCCATTGATGAGACCATTCAAATGATCTTGTACAAGGTATACAGGGACCCCAATACACCACCCTTAAACATCCCTGAACCTGCCTTCGTGCCCTGCAGGAAATCTGTACTAAGAAGACCCCCTTCTCCGACCACCACAGTTGCATGTACACAAAGATCAATGGGATGGTGATGGGTTCTCCCCTTGGAGTCCTCATTGCAAATTTTTACATGGGCAACATCGATGAGAGGGTCTTCCAGAATTCCAGCAAACCAAGGCTGTATGTGTGCTACATCGATGACACCTTCATCAGGAAGGGATAGAGCAGCTGCGACCTGCATTCCATGATTACAACTGCCTTTTCTTTTCAATAGGACACTGCCAATAACGCCACCTCCCCTTCCTCGTTGTCATTGTTGAGCAGCAAAGCACCCAATTCCGTATGAACATGTACATGAAGCCAACGAACCTGGGTATGTGCATGAACAGAGAGAGCGAGTGCCATGAGAGGTATAAGCGCTCCACCATCACTGCCTTCATCAGGAGGGACCTCTCGCATTGCTCTTCCAGGTACGACACACACAGTGAACTAAAACACATGATCCAGGTTTTTGTCAACAACGGACTCATTAATCATGCTGTTGATGCTGTGATAGCGAAGAACATCGAAGACTGGTACTTTCAGGAACCCCGCCCTGACATCCCAGAGCCCATCAAGCTTTTTTACATAGGGCACTTCCACCAGAGGTATAAGGGAGACGAAAAAGCCCTCAAGACCGTCATCCTCTTCGCCAATTTTTACATGAGCACCGTCGAATAGAGGGTCTTCTAGAATTCCAGCAAACCAAGGATGTATTGGCGCTACACCAATGACACCTTTATCAGCGCCGACTCTCAGGAAGAGATACAGCAGTTGCGATGTGCATTCTATGATCAGAGCTGCCTTTCTTTTACAATTGCACACTGCCAAGACTGCCACCTCCCCTTCCTTGACATCCTTGTTGAGCAGCAGGACACCCGATTCCACATGAATGTGTACACAAAGCCGACGAACCTGGGTGTGCATGAATGGAGAGAGCAAGTGCCCTGAGAGGTATAAGCACTCCACCATCACTGCCTTCATCAGGAGGGCCCTCACACTGCTCTTCCTGGTGCAACACACACAGAATTTGAGCACACGGCCCAGGTCCTCGTTGACAATGGACACACTAACCGCACCGTCGATGCTGTATTAGCAAAGAACATCGACGATTGGTACCTCCAGGAACCCCGCCCTGACATCCCAGAGCCCATCAAGCTTTTTCACAAAGAGCACTTCTACCCGAGGTATAAGGTGGCCGAGCAAGCCCTGAAGACCATCATCAAGGGAAACGTCACCCCCACAAATCAGGATAAGAACATCAATTTAATAATATGTCATAAAATGAAGAAGACAAGCAGCCTGGTGATGAGCAACAACCCAGCGGTCCCCTGCAGGATCCCTTGAAGAAGACAAGCATGGTCTATCGATACACGTGCCCCGTCTGAGGATGCCTCTGTAAATACATCTGCATGACCACCATACGATTCTCCAAGAGAATATCCTGCCGTGCCCAAGAAGGAGCCATTTATAATCATGCCAGGACTGCCCATAACACAAGAATAAAAAGAAACGATAATATACCTATTATCGAGATTATTGACCAAACTACTGATCCCCGACGTTTGCGAATCCTGGAAGCCCTCCATATAGGAAAGGAGAAACCTAACTTGAACATTACCCAAGAAACGTTTTTCCTCCCTACCGCCACCCGAAGATCAGCAGCGAACGACCACCCAACAATGCCAGATATTCAGGAGCACCAGCGGGATGAACACCAGACATTCATTCCCGGATACACTACTCGAGCGCTCGCACGGCTGAATCCCTGCAACCGTCAACGTGAGATACCCGACTTCGCCCCAGACCGGCGCGACCAACAAGAACTCAACTCTAGGATTCGAGCCACTATAAATACCGGCATGCAGACACCATCTCTTCACTTTTATTATTATTATTATTATTATTATTATTATTATCATCAAAATTTATGGGTACCTAGTTGTTTTTTTTATTACGACATCAGTTTAAATTATTTTTTTATTGGGTTATATGTATCTTTGTTCAAAGGATTTTGAACAAAGATACATATAACCCAATTTATATGTATCTACATATATAACCCATTAATTTGAACAAATTAATAAACAATCCAGCATAAAAGCGTAATTGCTCTTAATTAGTTAGCTAAACAACTAATTTTCATATATTGTAGTTAGGTAACTCGGCTGATTCTCACAATAATGATTGAATGCCTATTTCACAAGGTATTTAATCTCTTTATTTAGCAGTATACTCCTGATTTCGGTTGCAACTGTCAAAAGTCAAGAAACTGTTCACATATACACATATAAACAACAACAGTCCAACTATAGACTCGTGTTTGTAGGTGAAATCAAGTTGTAAAGATGTTATGTCATCTAATCATAGTCATTCTAATGAAAAATTGTCTTCTAATTCATGAATTTCTTTGTATTTATTTATTCATTTTAGTAATAAGAACCTTCAATGATTCCCAGTCCTCATTGCTGTAGATGTAATAAGCCTCTTACCTAGAAAATAAAACCTAAAGTATTTCTAGGGCCCATTTCCTAATCTTCACCTTTTTCTACAGGTTTATAGACTCCTGAAAAAGTCCTTTTATAATATATTTTTTTCCTGTAAGTTTGAGCAATTCATCATGCACTATGAAAGTACTAATTTTCCCCTAAGCATGGTCACTAAACCAATTATATTGCTAGAGAACGTTATCCAACGTTTATACAAGGAGAGAGAGAGAAAAAAAACATTATTCCTACTGATATGACAATAGATTAGGTTAACTGAATTTCTTCGAAAATAGAACGTCGTATCATTTGATATTCTGTTTTAATGTTTTTTTGTTGTTGCTTCCTGGCGAACATTATTAATCGCTATGAAATGTAATATGCTCAATATATATTATAATATATATATATATATATATATATATATATATATATATATATATATATATATATATATATATATATATATATATATTCCATTAAGGGTCCTTTACTCTACAGGGCTTTATATGGCCATCTTTTTTACTAGGAAACATTCTGGCAAATGAGTCTAAAAAACATAAAAAGGATATTTGCCCTTAAACTCACAGTTAACCTTAAAATAACGAAAGTTCATGCGAGAAAAGTACCAGGTACTTAATCGTAATTACTCAAGTCTTTATAACAGTCTAATACTAAAGTTAAACGGTTTTGAAAAATGAACATTCCTTTATCACTCTATTTCTTCGCAGAGATGAATTTGGTGGAATGAAGACTAACAAGTGCTATACTACCGAAGAAACTCAGTGTTAGCGATTCATTTCTTCCTACATAGACAAGATTATTCACAGCATATTTTAGAAGCCAAAAAGTCATTCATATTCCTAAAATATCCTTAGTAATACATACTCTTACTGACAAGATATTTCTATATACATTAGTAAGATCAGGGCATACTATCGTGAAGTTTTAATAGAATGAATGCCTCTTTTTGCAACAGAAATTTCAGGTGTGATTATCCTTTAGGAGTAATTTTACAAAAGCTTACTTGATCTTTTTTTCTTTTTATATTAAAAGGAAAACAGTCCATTTTAACATTGACAAAGTAATCCGGAGAGAGCTTATGCCATTATAAATGAGTTATGTGGGACGCGAACATCTTTCCCAAGATTACCAGTTATAAGCCACAGAGACGAAACGCTTGCATTCTAAGTCATACTCAATCTTAACAACTGAACGTTCTCAGCACGAGAAGACAAGAATATGAGGACAAGAATGTATAAGATTAGGGAATATATTCCTTTTTATCACAAATAAATCTTAATTATGTGGAATTGTTGCCTTTGCAAGATCAAGACTCGATCTTAAACAAATTTGTTCCTCCAAAAGAACAAAGAGCAGGGTACTCCGCACGATATGGATGAAATGGATCTCAAGGAGTGGAAAGTATTGTATTATGGCCGAATCTCCAGCGACAAAAGGAGAGATTACCGTGAACGTATGTAAATGGGCTTATTTGCTTAGATTCTCGTAGTTGTCAGTCGTTGACGCTACTCTGATGTAACTGGCGAAAATGATTGTTGAATGGTAACATAGCCTACGTGGTTCGGTACACCAAGTAATAGTTGAATCATTGACACAGAGAACTCTTTACAATTCAAGACTACCAGTATAAAAGGATGCAAGATTTAAAATTGATAAAAAAAATTTGTAAGTTAATGGTTCCATCGAGTATTGGTTAAACCTATCACTTGATTTTAAATGCCTTAAAAATACAACTCCCTCTTATGTGAGATTTATTGTCATTCAACAGAGTAAATTCTGTATATATGAATATAATTTAATATATTCTGACAAAAATTTTAAGTACATAGAAAAACCTGAAAACTTCTTACAATAATTAAAATTATGTCAGGAGAGAAGAATGAACGATATCACATAGGAACACAAAACATTTATCTGATCTTTTTAGTAATAAAATAGGCTCCAGTATATTAAACAAAACCACCAAGTTCTGGCAAAATTTGGTCATGGAATGTTTTATCACTTCCAAAATTTCTGTTGAGCCGAAAAAGGCTAAAATAAAACTCATTGCAAACGTTACCGTGTTTAATAGGGTTAAAACAACCTTCCTGTCTACTTGTGGATCTATGATCTCATTACTGTGCCCTAATCACAGAATCCCGTTGAATGGGAATATTGTACGTATTCTTCGATTAACTCTCTCATTACATAGACGCAACGTGAAGTCTCAGCCTGATTAGGGTCATTAATGAGAGCATAACGAAAATAACTGACCCTTTCCCCTCGCCCATTTCATTAACCCCATCTTTTGATTTGATATCATAACTGAACATCCTTCATTATGGCCCTCATTCTTACGTGTTGAAATTTGAGAAAAGATGTACAATACCATGTATCATCGATATTTTCATATCTACTGTTATCGTCATAATTATTATTATTATTATTATTATTATTATTATTATTATTATTATTATTATTATTATTATTACAGTCATCCTATTCGATTGGGTTGTTTTATAGTGTGGAGTTCCGGGTTGCTTGCTGCCTCCTTAGGAGTCCATCACTTCTCTTCCTATGTGCGCTGTTTCAAGGAACACACTCTTCTGCATGAGTCCTGGAATTACTTCGGCATCTAATTTTTCCAGGTTCCTTTACAAGTAACTTGGGATCATTCCTAGTGTCCCTATGATTATGGGTACAATTTACACTGGCATATCCCATATCCTTCTTATTTTTATTTTCACGTCTTTATACTTATCAAGCTATTCTTTTTCTTTCTCATCTACGCTGGTGTCCCATGGTATTGTGACATCTATGAGTGATACTTTCTTCTTGATTTTTTCAATGTCATGTCTGGTCTATTGGCACGTATCTCACTATGTTGTTCTATCACAGTCCCAGAGGATCTTTGCCTGAACGTTTTCTATCACTCTATCAGGTTGGCGCTCGTACCACTTATTACTGCAAGGTAGCTGGTGTTTCTTGCACAGGCTCCAGTGGAGGGTTTTTGCTACTGAATCATGCCTCTATATGTACTAGTTCTGTGCCATTATGGTCTCGTTTTTCATATTGCGCTTCCTACATAGGGGTGAGATGTTATTACCGTCTATCGTTTTTTTTTATTTAATATTTCTGGTACTTACAGCGGCCTTGTCTAGTGACTGTTTTCTTCTTGAGTTCTCCCTTCTACAGCCATTGCCATGTTTCATCGCTGGCCAGTTCTTTAGTCTGTCTCATGTACTGTCCGTGCATTGGTTTGTTGTGTCGTTATTACCATTATTTCTATCATTATTATTATTTGTTACGACGGAGATCAGCAGCTGAGCCAGTTAGCCAATCAGAATTCGTCGCTAAGGACGACAGAATATATATACGTAAGACTCCTGCAAGTATTTTTTTATAATTATTACATAAAGATTGATTCTGACAAAAGTGAAGGAAAAAAACAAGTCCATTTAAGTTCACAAGAAAAACTCTTCACGTAACACGAAAGACATTCATTGCATTCAAGCTACTGAACGCTTCAGAGTATCATGACTAATCACTCCCCTTAAAAGAGAAAAAATAGAGAGAGTTAAACTAACAATGAACGCAATAATTATAATTCAAATGAATTATTTAGATATATTCATACAGTAGAAAATATCAGAATATTTCATCCATCTTATTCCTATCGTCTTCCCCAGTTTTTCCTCTTGGGCTTCGTACTCATAGGAGGTATTTCCTTTGGAAGGGGGAAGACTAACTAACAATTATCACTCATTTCCGTCATCCCATCTGCATCTCATTATTTCATTTTTCATTCGATCCGTTTCTCTCGCCCCCACCATCTCGTTTCCTCCTACTTTTTCACTTTTACAAATTTCTCACTGCGGGGCAAAGGAAATGTTCTCTGTCTAGCACATTTCTATCCCACATGCAGTTGTTTTAGTATAGTTATAATTCGCATTACTTGCAACGTAAAATGCGAGAAAATCAATGGATTATGTTTGTTCTTGATGTCATAGAAAGGTGTTTTGAATAGTAATGTCATTACTGTTGAAATATCTTTTAAATTACTGCAATAAATATTAGAGGAACACTACATGCGATCTAAAGAGAAAAATATTGATGTTGGTTACACCCGTTTATATATATATATATATATATATATATATATATATATATATATATATATATATATATATATATATATATATATATATATATATATATATAATATAAGGGTGTAACCAACATCAATATTTTTCTCTTTAGATCGCATGTAGTGTTCCTCTAATATTTATTGCAGTAATTTAAAAGATATTCCAACAGTAATGACATTACTATTCAAAACACCTTTCTATGACATCAAGAACAAACATAATCCATTGATTTTCTCGCATTTTACGAGACTGAAGAAGGTCGAAAATATTCAATCCGTTTTGAATGATTGTTATTTGGAATCCGTTCACATCCACCGTTATAGAAATATTCTTTTTACTTAGGTGTAATTCAGTTAAGATTTTCACTCGTGGTAAAATTTTCATGGTAAAAATATTTCATATTATGTACATAATGATATTCCTCATTAATTACATTTTCCGGTACAT
The DNA here is from genome assembly GCF_015104395.2 of Macrobrachium nipponense. Lineage (NCBI taxonomy): Eukaryota > Metazoa > Arthropoda > Malacostraca > Decapoda > Palaemonidae > Macrobrachium > Macrobrachium nipponense. The sequence goes on along the minus strand of NC_087216.1, from coordinate 48,496,198 downwards.
CAATAGCAAAGTGAAATTCTTAAATCTTCCACATAACTGGTTTCTCATGACATTAGAAAAGATCTGCGTATATTGAACCTTGGGAAATTACACTTATATCTATCTATCTATCTATCTATCTATCTCTCTATCTATCTATCTATATATATATCTATATCATATCTATCTATATCTATCTATCTATATATATATATATATATATATATATATATATATATATATATAGATAGATAGATAGATAGATAGATATAGATATAGATATATATATAGATAGATAGATAGATAGATAGACAGATAGATAAATAGATATAAGTGTAATTTCCCAAGGTTCAATATACGCAGATCTTTTCCTAATGTCACGAGAAACCAGTTATGTGGAAGATTTAAGAATTTCACTTTGCTATTGATGTACCGGAAAATGTAATTAATGAGGAATATCATTATGTACATAATATGAAATATTTTTACCATGAAAATTTTACCACGAGTGAAAATCTTAACTGAACTACACCTAAGTAAAAAGAATATTTCTATAAACGGATAGAATATTTTCGACCTTCTTCAGTCTCGTCAGGAATTTTCTGCGATCTCCTCCATTTTTCATTCTCACGATTAGCAAAGGCCATAAAAATTCTAAATCATTTTCGCTTCCAGTCCCATAGAATTTGCATATTATTCCTGTTAGTTTTTTTTAGAGCGAGTTACGTTTCACGCATAGGATTCCTGTTATTGTGTTTAAAAACACGATTTTGCACTTTCAAGGTGCTACCTCCAGTCGTATGTTGGTTGAGAAATGGTTAATAATGAATAAGCCTTAATCATATCATCTTTCATTAAGAATTTATAATGAGAGATAATTTTTCCCATCTCTAAAGTCTAGTATGTGACCGTGTTGTTTCACTTATAAACTGTTTTTCGTTCTGTTATATGCCAGCCTTGGCCAAGCAACGGAACGCTATAAAATGGCTGACAATTAAACAAAACAATATTTAGAAAAATTGAAATATCACTAAACTTTTGTACTCTTTTTAGTTAAGTTGCTGCAAGGCGTAATTATGCTCTGTTAACAATTAATTACATTTACTCAAAAAGTAATAACAATAGTTTATGAAACAATTATACTAGTAGCACACGTGAATAATAATAAATACGCTACAATGATGAAGATTTGGCGGTACCAAAAGATGAAATTCCTCGTTGCACGGGGATAAGTCCAGACGACGAATGCAAGGGCGAGCAGAGAGAGTCTTCGTAAAGAAAGATTAATTATAGACTGACGAGATTTGAAGCCCTAATTCCATGCAATTGAAATAAGTATTCACTATCAACGTGCCCACGAGTGGCACAGTCAATCGAAACTCACTTATATACCGCACTGGTAAAAAATTGGAATTAAAATAGTATGCAAACGATGGGTGGTAGGATGAGAAAACGATCGACTAGGGGAACAAAAGGAGGGTGTACTTAGATGACTGGAAAGAAAGAGAAATACACTGGTGAACACAGGATATACCTGAAGGGGTTCGTTAAAAGTCGAGAAGTATATCAGTAGGAAGAAAAACAGGCCATCAAAATACTCGAGTTCGTGTGAGGCTTACAGTAGGCATCCAAAGATGCTATCTAGGTAGCCTGAACTGGGATATAACACATGGAGCAAGGGTTAGCAGTCTTGTGAAGTGTGTGGATCGTGAAGTATACGCCCGTTGGCTAGTAAGGTTAATAACCGTCTGAGAATACATCCATAGTGCCCAATATGGTCTCTGGCCTGGGTGATTGCTCTTCCAACCCTTGTATGGCCCCCTCACGGCACCCTAGAATGACATGTGACATTTGGCGACAGAGGGAGAAGGATTCAGGAAACAAAAAATGAGAGAATTATGCCATGTGGGCAGCCATTTGCACTTTGTTTGAATGGGTCGGCATTTTATGAGCAATCATTAACCCTGCACATAAAACCTTCCCAAAAAGATTTTGAGTGAAATCACTTTTTCACAATAATACATTTCCTACAACAAGATGCTTGGTACGGCATCTCCAAACAAATGTTGCGACGACATCAACTCAGTGGTTACAAACACGTGGAGAGGGTCAGAAATGCTTTGAGGACTAAACACGATCCCTTTTGTGGGACTTACATTACTAATTAATCACAGGAGTGTAAGACAATGGATTATAGAAGATAAACGTTACGTCCCAGCACCATAGGAAAACTAATCACTACGGGACACCTTGGAATTCAAAAACACCATAGGAGGATACTTACAGCATCACCACACTCAAAGGGGGTTAGCAGGTTATACAGTACAATGACTAGGAGTGATGCTTGGGGGAGTGACTAAGAACCAAAAGTTGTTTGTAGTGATGAAGCACAAAGGAACCAGAAAATGTAAGGAGGAATGGCTGCCTCAAACTCGTCTGTCTTCAATGGTGGCGCCATTGAAGGAAAGCACAATGGATAGAGCCTCTTGGTGTATCAATTTTCACATGACTCCCAGGTGGTTGGGACAAATGGGCTTAATCCTCGGACGCTGGCTTAATTGGCTTGGTAATCTGTCGAAGAAGATAGCCAGCAGCAGTGTTAGTGGGAGAGAAAGAGATCTTTTATAGAGGAAGTGGGAGGATCATAGGGTGACTATTGTTTTATGGATTTAAATGAATATTTTCAGCAGTCGTAAGGCCGCAGGGATCTAAATAAAATAAAACCACTACTTCCTCTTCCCCTGAAAAAAAAGAATACTGCCATGGTTCTGCTCCAGCAACGGATAATTGGATGATATCCGAGTATGCGTGATGGGATCAGAGCCATGTTCGGGTCAGAGAGTGGAAATCAATTGGTCAATTACACAAAATGAAGAGCACTTGGTAGCCAATTTTTCCAACAACTTTCATGCATGGCGATTCTGCTGAAATTTTTATTCATTTTGATCTATTTTGTTATATGTAAAAAACCAATGAAAATTTACTTACATGGTATGCATATATATATATATATATATATATATATATATATATATATATATATATATATATATATATATATATATATATATATATATATGTGATTGGCATAATGTTCTATTACAACATAATTCCATCTAATAATAGAAAGTAAGGACTATTTTTTCCGAGATTGCTGTCTCTCCCTTTGGGTAGGTGATAAATAAGATAAGTTACAGAAAAGGCACTATTTATACCAAGAGGTATAAATAGGTAGCCGCTTAACTACTAGGTCACCCCGGCTGATAATTTCTCTTTAATCTTCTTAAGCGCTGGTAAAGAAGACTTTATCTGTGATATCTGAATCCCAAGTACCCCTTGAGATGTTCATTATCTACCTTTGATTAATCAAGGCCGACTCTATCAATTGGTTCTTGTACTGACACTTGCTCCTATAAACTGTATGTGTCAAATTCCAGTTATTCTGCAGTTATTGTTTTTTTATGGTTAAAAATAACTGACCATTTTTGTTGTATAAATTTCTGGGGAAGTGATTTTCCTGCAAAACCAATGTAAGATTCATCACAATCCAGGCATAGGTTTTTGTATACTCCTGTGTCTTTTGGTATTGTCTTTTGTTGGACACTAATCAGGGATTAAGCTATGGTATTTGGATAGGTAAAGGTAAATGGTTAGCTTTTCCTAGAGTCTGTGTCACCTTCTTAATCATGTCCAGGTGTGGGATTTGTCTGGCTTTGTCTTGAGGGGGTCGTAGAAAATCACATTTGCTTCATGAATCGCTTTCTCGATTATATGTTCATGATATGTTAAAGATGAATGCTGCTTGAGAATTAGTTCAAATTCCTTTTCCATGAAATCTGGGAACAAATTCGTAGTGAATGTATGAATGTGAGAATGTTTTTTTTCTATAGTGAATTTGTATTTTGTCATCTCTCTGATTATTAAAACATCAAGAAAAAGAATTTTTTTTGTTTTTGTTTCCATTTCAACTTTAAATTTGATGCTGGGCACTAATGCATGTGATTTTGAAAGGAATTTGCTGAAATTGCCCAGCCTACTATCTACATGGAATTTTTTTAGATAAAACTCTTACCAAGAATTTTGCCCCAAAAAGTTACATGGTTTAGGTATGTGGATATTATTTTCTGTATTTGGCCAGTTCACGAAAATCTCCAGGAATTCCTTAATAATCTCAATAATGTAGTCCCTTCTATAAAATTTGGAAGAAGGAAATTTTAATTTTAATTTTCTTGATGTAACTGTCCATAGAAATGACAGAAATTTCACCTCGTCAGTCTTTCGGAAATCAAATAACATTGTCTTTTTAACTAATGACAAATTGCATTTAGTAGGCATAACATTCTAAAATTACCCTATGATGGAAGGCTTTTAGATATTCTTAGAATTTTAAAGCTTTTTAACATAAATGCTGTTTTCAGTAATATTAATGTCAAGAGTTTAGTAATAAAAAATTCTCCTAAAGATCTTCCAGGCTGCATATATGAAATTCCTTGCAAAAAGTGTGATAAAGTCTATTACGGACAAACCGGTAAATCTCTTTCACAATATCTCAAACAGCACCAATATTCTGTGAGAACTGGGCAAATATCGAATGCATTATTCGTACATATGAGAGATTTAGATCATCCTATTAACTGGAGTCAAGCAAGAGCCTTAATCCCATGTAATAACACAGTTAAGAGGAATATCATTGAATTTTGTTTCATCAAGTCAAATAATGGAAATGTTCTAAATTTAAGTCTTGGTTTATTTACACTTGATGCCTTCACAACGAAACAGTTGTAGATAAATGTAAGCAACAAAATTAATATATTCAGTTATTACATTTTTTAGGCTGTACGGATACTTTGTAGTTTCTGTTAGGGTTAAATCTATGTTTAGGTTTGTGACCGTGTGATATCCTATAATCGTGGATTATCTCTTTATAAAATTTTACCATTGTGACAATTAACCATCTGGTATTCTTGATCTTGTTGTTTACCTGATAACTTTCTCTCCAACTGTAATTCATTCGTTCCTTGACAATGTCTTAGTAAAGACGAAGGCGCTTGGATTTCTGACTATCATCTTCCTGTGGTATTCGCTTATTTAATGAAGTCACGCACATCTACTATGATTTTTTAAGCCTAATATATATATATATATATATAATATATATATATATATATTATATAAATATATAATATACAATATATATATAACAACATATAATATATATATATACATAGGATATATATAAAAATATATCTAGAATATATTATAAGTATAATAATTAAAATATAGAATAATATATATAAATATAAATATTATATATAGACATATATACATAAATATCTAGATATATAAATATATATATATATAATATATAAAAATATAATA
>NC_087216.1:48460462-48487840 GCF_015104395.2 Macrobrachium nipponense | reverse complement strand
GGAAGATTGCTTCTGCCCCCTTTTCACAAATGTTCCTGAAACGACTCGGGCAAACGTCATTGAACTGCAACAACAAGCATACGACCTGTGTAAGCCTTTTCGGGGTGTCTCTTTTCTACAAATGATTGCACCATATGAAAAGCAGCTAGAGCATCCTTAATTTCTGCCGTTGTCATGGGGTCGTCCTCCCCTTCCTCGCCGCTGCTAGAGAACTCCTCTTGAACGACGTTATGTTGCATGGCCTCCAACTCCTTCAGGTCATCCATCGTAAGTTCCTCTTGGTGCTCTTTGAGAAGGTCATTGATGTCGTCCTCGTCGACGACCAGCCCCATGGACTTGCCGAGTGCAATGATCTCGTCAAGATCTGGTTATTCGTAAACAGTTTGTTTCAGGATCGTCAACTGTTTCTGAATCTGCACCAGCTTCGCCCACGTTGAATCCCTCGAAGTCTAGGGCACTGATACGGTTTCGTGTCCGAGCTGGCCGCCTCCCCATGCCGCACCACTGAACGGATGCCAGTCATTTCTGGAATTTTCAAAAACCACCCATGAGAAGCCTTGAAGTCTGGGGTTGGCGTCGATGTTCCTTCTCTGTTGTCTTCAGCCTGGGCAATCAAATTGGCGAAAATAGCGCTGGCCTTGTGGGAGATTGCCGTCTTGATTATTGTATCACCAGCAATTTCTTTGTCTTTTATCCAGACAAGAAGCAGCCTCTCCATCTCGTCGTGCACGTGGCTCCTCTTGCTAGACAAAATAGTCACGCCCTTGGAAGGTGTAGCTTCTTTGATGGCTTCCTTCTGCTTAGGGATGGTGCCTATCGTCGACGGATTTCGGCCCTATTCCTTAGCGATCACACTCAACTGCATGTCAGCTTCATATTTTTTAATGATCTCCATCTATGTCTGCATAGAAAGCATCCTCTTCTTTCCGTGAACTTCAGCAACTTTCTTGGGAGCCATGACTACGTACATACTGTACGTAATTAAGTTATGTAGTATACACATGTACTAAAGTTCTCACAACACCATACAACGAAATCACTAACGAATTTTACGTTAATAAACGAAATCGTATAGAATAAACGAATTTTGTGTGCGTACACAAACGATGTTGCTTCGTAGTGATGGAAGAACGCCGCTATGTAGATGCACGATTGGGAGAGATGCTAACCAATAGGAGAGCAGGATCTTATGGCGGGGACTAACATCAGGAACAATGGGAGAGTGGGAGGATGGTGGTGAGTCTACTCAGTTGGAGGCGCGCGAGTTTTAAAATTGTTATCGGTGGTCCGGGCGAATCTCGGTACTTTACAGCAACAACCTTTCTAACCTGAACTATTTTCATATGTAGAGCCAAAAAAATCTTCGTATTTGCCCTCATAACTTGAATTTTTCGAAAGTTGAGACTTTCGTATGTCAAAGTACCACTGTATTATTATTATTATTATTATTAATTATTATTATTATTATTATTATTATTATTATTATTGTTGTTGTTGTTGTTGTTTTTGTTGTTGTTGGCTGTACCACTAGTTTTATTAACATCTTTATCTCACAATATTTATATATACACCATATTAATTTCTATAAATGCCTCTCTCTTTGCTCAGTGATTTAATATCCTACTGGCTAGAAATACTGTCTCGTTAGGTGCGATTTCATTTCATTTCTACTGTTAAAAAGGTCATTCTACAACAATAGTGACAAAACTCAAATGTACTTCGAAACATCTTAAAACTTCCTTATTCTACAGAATTGGCAATGCCATCAGGATTTGGGTCAACAGAAAATTTATTTCGTGTTCACCTTTAACAACTCATAAGCATAAGCTCTGCAAGAATTCTATTAAGTATCCTGAATTAAATTTTGGTGTGTATATCATTTCCTGTAAAAACTAGGTCCAAGACTACTATGTAATGGAGATTGGAGAGATTACTCAGTCAGATTAGCAGAGCATAAAAATGCATGTAGGACCGTGACCTGTGATTGGGCCATCAGATTTCCTCTGACAAGGCAAAGATTATCTACAAGTCGCATATATAATAAAGACGAATAGTAGAGGGAGCTCTTATCAAACAGTTCGATACTTTTCAAGGAAAGAATCACTTCGCCTCCCAAGACGTTCTCACAGACCAGTTACATGCCTGACAGCCAATTTACAATAAGATATTTTGGAAGAAATTGCTCCATCAGCCCGTAAACGACTTAATCACCTATAAGATGTTTTCATCACGGGATATATATTTTTGATATGGTAATGGATGTGATAGTGGTTGGAGTGAAAGATCAGGTGCCTTGGAGTGTACTCTTTGCAGATGATGTAGTGTTAGTAACCATCAGTAAGGAAGAAGCAGACAGGAAATTGGAATCGTGAAGTGCGTTGGAGGACAGAGGCCTAAAGATAAGCAGAGCAAAAACTGAGTATCTGTAGATGAAATAGAGGTTAAGTACTTTGGGTCGTGTGTCACTGATTGTGGAGGGATGGAGGAGAAATTGAACCACAGAATACAATCAGCTTGGTGCAATTGGAGGAAAACATCTGGTGTGCTAGGTGACAATAGATTTAATGTAAAGCTGAAGAGAAAAATGTACAAGAGCATTGTCAGACCTACATCGATATACAGTTGTGAAACATGGCCCATGAAGAAAGCACAGGAGAGAAGGATGGAAGTGGCAGAAATGAGAATGTTACGTTGAATGTGCAGAGTGACTAGGGGCGACAAAATAAGGAATGACTTCATAAGAGAGATAGTGAAAGTTACAGAAGTATCAAAGAAGCTGCAACAGAGACGATTGCAATGGGTTGGTCATGATATGAGAGGAGAGGAGGATTCTGAATGTAAAAGAACCATGAACATGGAAGTACCAGAACAAGGAGGAGAGGTAGACCAAAAATGAGATAGAGAGCTGCCACGCGGGAGATGAATGTGAGTATGAACGTGAGGTCATGGCTCAGATCGCAGAGGATAAAACAACCAGAATTTTCCAATATCAGAAACCACTCTATAATATGCAAGACAGAATTCAAAAAAGACATTTTACAATTATTGATTATGTTAAACATCCTGACCAACTAACAACGCTGGAGTCGTTATACATCAAAAGACTGGTGCCCTCATTAAACGTTAAACGGTAATTTGGCTTCGTCACCTCTGTACCTGGTCCATAGTTGTCGTCGCTTCTCTCCGCAACTGTAACTCATTCCATCTTCACTTCTGATCATGAACGGTTTGGTGTTTTTATTAGTCTCTTTTTATTTACTGCTCTTTTAAATCTTTTTTGGACTTTATTTTTTAACATTGTGAATTCCTTGTAATTTTATATGATTGTCTATAATATGTCCTTTTGCAATTTCGATTCAACAGACTGATGATGCACATAGATGTATGTGCGAAACGTATCATATGCAATAACTTGGCCTTTTAAATCGTATCATAGGACTCCTTCGGGACACTATATATAAAATATATATATATATAATATATATATATAATATATATATATATATATATATATAGTATATATATATATATATATATATATATATATATATATTCATATTTTTTAAGAAAATTTATTTTTCATTGACTGTAACGGCAGTTGAGTGAAGGATGTGAACAATTTAAAGTGTCAATTAGTGTCATGATGACAATTTCAAAATTTCAGCCCACAAGACAAGCACACGATAAATTCCACTTACATTCCTTGTCATTAATCGAAACCAGTTAAGGTCATCATTCTCCTCCTCTCTCAATACTCAATTGGGTAAACGCATATTCATTTCGCCACCCGAAGTCGGACAGTTAGGAACAATGCATCCTAGATGAAGGTCATTAATGCTCTCCATAAACCACAGGGAGGAAATAATTGGTATCCTCATGGCGGCAATAGAATTGCCAAATGTTGGTACAGGGTTTCACTGCTTGATAACAATTGTGGAAGCACAATTGATTGTTTGCAAGTCCTTTACATGAGAGGCTGCCTGAACTTATTCAACGGTGTGAATATTCATATTATAATGATTCACTTGAAATGAAGAATAAACATTAAAGCTAGAAAGTGTTCCTATGGAGACTTTTTGCTTTTAATCGGTGATTTTTTTTTATTCTTTCCGTCGTCACTTAAGACTCATATTTAGGATTACTTTTTGATACTATTAATCGTTTCTAAAATTTCGTATTTTATATCATACTTAACAATTTTCATATTTCCCCTATCCAGTCTTTCGGAATATTCACTCAGTCCATTTATGTCGCATAAATGTCGCATAAATTTTGACTAGAAATTAAGATATATCACAGCGAGATTGACAGGCCAAGGATATTAAGGGTTTAGAAGGGTAAGATCAAACATCTTACATGAGAGTTTTGAAAGCTTTCAGAAACTCTCATGTTAGATGTTTGATCATACCCGTCTAAACCTTAATATCCTTGGCACCTGTCAATCTTTCTGTGATATATCCTTAATTTCTAGCCAAAAATTTTAATATCCACATATCCGATGCACAGTAACCAAAAATAAAACTCAGCAGTTATTACAGTCGTCTATATCATCTTTATTTTTATACAATAGAGTAATTATTTCGCTCACTTATTTTCCTCTCATCCATTTACATAAAAATGCTCACAATGCATCCATACACACACACACAAACGCACACACATACATGCATACACACATACACACATATATGTATATATATATATATATATATATATATATATATATATATATATATATATATATATATATGCAGTATGTATGTATGCAAGTACACGTGTGTGTGTTTGTGTTTGTGTATAAAGAGTTTCGAAAAGTGACTGGTAGCCAAACATTTTCCTTCCTTTTCTCAGATCAATTTTAGATTTTATAGTAAGTTATAGCTTATTTTTTTTAATTAGACCAAGAAAACAAAAAAACTAGCAAATCCATAATCAGTTTGTATTTTTATGTTTTTGCCCCTTACATGTTATCTAGTGATTCTGGTTTGAAATCTTGGCTACTTTCATTTTGAATTAGCTTTATTTCAGATAAGATATTATTTATCTATCTATCTGTCTATCGATATATCTATCTTATCATCTATCTTCTTTTATCTATCTATCTATATTATCTATCTATCTATATGTTTCACAGGTTTATTATATATCGAATGAATATATCTCAAATTAGATTTTCTATTTACCAAAATAAAGAGTCTTTTTATTCTTTTTATGTTATGTGTGTCAAACTTAAAATACCGATAGTTCGGTACTTTGTAAAAGAAGTCTTAATAATTCCAGTGAATCAGCTGAATTCACCGATATGTGAACAAAACACACATAAAGTAACAATAAACCATTTTCTTAGCACTGACTACCTTAGCTGCAATTTAATTTTAGATTAACTCTGCAAGGGAAAATGAATGTTTTGTTACGACTTAAACTGTCAAAAATAAATAATATGTAACATATGATGACAGATGGCATAATTAACTTGTTTTTTGTTAATATCTGCTGGCTAGTCGAGTACTATAATTATAATAGTTTTTGGGGGAGTAACAATATTGTTAGAGGTCAGATTACAATATATTAGGTAACTAGCCTATTTAATACTCAACTCCCATATTTATATAAAATATAATATATCATATATATATAATAACAGTTTTTTATATATATTTATGATATACATATATGTATATATATCAGAATATATATATATATATATATATATATATATATATATATACATATATATGCATTAAGATACAAATGTCCTTTAATATCCAATTCGCTCGACCTCTGTGCGATGGTTCGAATTCACGAGAGGACGAAATTATTATCAACCAAAAAATCCCCTTCTAGGTAGAGCTTATAGGATATTAAAGGACATTTGTAGCTTGATGCATGCATATGAATCACGGTAATGTGATAAAAATTCGTATATATATATATATATATATATATATATATATATATATATATAATATATATATAGGAGGAATAAAATTGCAAACAGCCATCGTAGCATTGTAAATTTATTGGCCAAATTTTCGAGACGACATGTCTCATCATCTAGATATCAGATTATGTTCGAAAAATCCTAAGACAATTGGGTCATTATTTCACCATAAGGATAGGCTTCCTGCCCTGATGCGGTCTCTAGTGGTTTATTGTTTCACTTGCCCAAAATGTAAAGTTGGGAAATATATCGGAGCCACTAAGAGATTACTCAAAGTCAGAGCCGATTCTCATCTTGGCGTTAGTCACCGAACTGGATGTCAATTAAAACTGAAGAATTTTCTAATATAAGAGACCACTGTAAGAAATGCAAGACATCATTCTCTTATGAAGATTTAATGTTATCGCCCAAGCACCCAATGACCACTCCTCTCTCCATCCTGGAATCGTTAACTATATAGCAGCTTGTTCCTTCCTTAAACAGCCAGACCTCTTCCACTATCTTATATATCGCCTAAGTTGACGTCGCCCTCCTGAAAAACTGAGAATGTCACTCAGTTCTTTAGCTCAGATAGAGTAAGGTACTAATACATTTTAACATCATAATTTTTTATATATACAATTTTAAAAGTTTTAACAGCATTAGTTTTAATGTTTTTAGCTTGTTTTGTTTGTTTTAAATTCAAGTTTCTTGTTTTTAGACTTTGTGAGTTTTTTTTTTAACTGAGTCCACTTTTTAATTTTTATTCTTTGTATTCTACAGCCCTGATGATGAGACATGTCGTCTCGAAAATTTGGCCAATAAATTTACAATGCTACGATGGTGCTGTTTGCAATTTTATTCCTCCCGAATCTGCGGCGTTCTAGATGCCCCAATCTCCAGTATGTATATATATATATATATATATATATATATATATATATATATATATATATATATATATATATATATATATATATATACATTAAGCTACAAATGACCTTTAATGTGCAATTCGCCATACCTCCGGAATATATTTTCATATATGTTAACTGAAGGGGTATGTTTTAGTTGATAATAATTATATCCTGTGGATTCAAACCAGCGGACAAATAGAGGAAAAATAAGGACTGCAGTGACATTATTGACTCAGCCAAAAAGTGAGGTTTTAAGTTGATACCGATTCCAAGCATACAATCCTTGTCGAACTCAGGTATTTATAATTTGAAATTGAATATCCAACCCCCTCCGCCATGTTACTAGTCGAACATTTGCCACACTTAGCCATATTATGAATTCTTATCACATCACCGTGATTCATATGCATGCATTAAGCTACAAATATCCTTTAATATCCAAGTCGAACCAGCAGACAAACAGAGGAAAAGTCAGGGCTGCAGTGACATTATCGAGGTAGAGCGAATTGGATATTGAAGGACTTTTGAAGCTTGATTCATGTAGTATATGAATCACGGTGATGGGATAAGAATTCATAATATGGCTAGGTGGCTCAAATATTCGACTTGGTTAACATGGCAGAAGGGGTTGGATATCGATTCTAATTACAAATACCTGAGTTCGACAGACATTTATAAGCTCGGAATCGATATCATCTAATAACCTCACAAGTTGGCTGAGTCAATAATGTCACTGCAGTCCTGATTTCTCCTCTGTTTCTCCGCTGGTTCGAATCCACGGGAGAACGAAATTATTATCAACTAAATCCGAGGTAGAGTGAATTGGATAATAAAGGACATTTGTAGCTTAATGCATGTATATGAGTCACTTTGATGTGATAAGAATTCATAATATGGCTACAGACGGCAAACGTTAAACTTGGTTAACATGGGAGAGGGGATTGGATATCAATTATATTTACAAATACCTGAGTTCGACCTCACTTGTTGGCCGAGTCGATAATGTCACTGCAGTCCCGATTTCTCCTCTGTTTGTCCGCTGGTTCAAATCCACAGGAGGATGAAATTATTATTAACTAAACAATTTCCCTTCGTTTAACATATATGAAAATATATTAATTCCGAGGTGTTGCGAATTGTATATTAAAGGATATTCGTAGCTTCATGCATGTATATGAATGACAGTGATATAATAAGAATTCATAATATGATTACGTGCAGCAAACGTTCAAGTAGGTTAACATGGCAGAGGGGATTGGATATCGATTCTAATTATAAATACTTGAGTTCGACAGACATTTGTAAGCTCAGAATCGGTATCAACTTATAACCTCACTCGTTGGCCGAGTTGATAATGTCACTGCAGCCCTGATTTCTCCTCTGTTTGTCCACTGGTTTGAATCCACGGGAGGACGAAATTAATATCAACTAAAAAATTCCCCTTTGATTAACATGTATGAAAATATAATAATTCCGATAGAACGAATTGGATATAAAAGGATATTTGTAGCTTATTGCATGTATATGAATCACGGTGATGTGATAAGAATTCATATATATCATATATATATATATATATATATATATATATATATATATATATATATATATATAATATGAATTCGTTATCACATCACCGTGATTCATATACATGCAATAAGCTACAAATATCCTTTAATATCCAATTCGTTCTACCTCGGAATTATTATATTTTCATACATGTTAATTGAAGAGGAATAATTTTAGTTGATAATAATTTCGTCCTCCCGTGGATTCAAAGCAGCGGACAAACAGAGGAGAAATCAGGGCTGCAGTGACATTATATATATATATATATATATATATATATATATCATATATATATATATATATTATATATATATATATATATATATTGTAATGATCTCGTTATTAGAAAACAGGAGGTTCAAAATAAAAACAAGAAATTGGGCTAGAACGGCTGATGAAAGGCAAATCAGATCAAGGAGGACTGAACAAAGCACAAAAATAACCTTAATAACAATTTATTTATAAGTTAAGTTACATTATTTACAAGTGAGACCAGGTTTTAAGCGGCGAAAATAGAAAGCGATCATTTACCAAAATAATCAATAAATCCATGTAATTAATGAATAAACTATATAAATAAATCAGTAGTGAACATAGCACTAAACCAGAGCCATACACTTGCTTGACACCAGAATAAAAATAGTGATGAGAATCACAATTGCATAATTATCAGAGCTTACACTTGCTCGACACCAAAATGAATTCGAATAAAATCAGGGAATTGCACCATCAGCATAAACAATAATAACAAGAACACAAATAGGCAGCACGATAAATATAGATAAAGCACAAAATACCCAAGCAGCAAAGTAGACAGACAAATTCAAAGTATTGTTGAACACACAAGCAGATGACGAATCCTCAACCTCCATTGAAGTCGATCCCAAAAGGTCTCTCAGCTACTCCAATATTGCCATTCCTACATGTTGCTGTTGCCTGTTCAGCTGATGTTTCCCAGAGCCTCCCAGATAGCCTTCCAAAACCTGTCTACAGCTGTCACTCACACCTCGACAAAAGTAATTTCGTCACCAAGACGATAGAGAAGCAATGCAACAGTCGAAATGATTGTCTAAAACAAATAACAACTAATCGTTACAACTCCGTACCCTACAAAAAAAGTTTTCAAAAGAAAATTTCTTTAAAACCAAACCGTAAGTCATGCCTCCAAGAAAATCAATAAATACCGCCAGTCAAAACAGACCCAATCCTGTAACGGTCGCCAATGTAATGATCTCGTCATTAGAGACCAGCAGGTTCAAAATAAAAACAAGAAATTGGGCTGGAATCACTGCCGAAGGGCAAAACCGATCAAGGAGGACTGAAGAAAGCGCAAAACTAACCTTAATAATAATTTATTTACAGGTTATTTGTTACATTATTTACAAGTGAGACCAGGTTTTGGGTGGCGAAAATACAAAGTTGTCATTTACCCAAATAATCAATAAATTCACGTATTCAATGAATAAACTTTATAAATAAATCAGGAGTGAACATACCACTAAACCAGAGCCATACACTTGCTCGACACCAAAAATAAATTTCAATAAAAACAGGCAATCACACTAACAGCATAAACAATAATAACAAGAACACAATTAGGCAGCACACACACAAAACAAATAAAACACAAAATACCCAAGCAGCAAAGTAGACAGACAAATTCAAAAGAATTGTCAAATACACAAATGGATGACGAATCTGCAACCTCTATTCAAGTCAATCCCAAAAGAACTTTTAGCTGCTCCAATACTACCATTCCTGCGTGTTGCTGTCGCCTGTTCAGCTGAAGTTTCCCAAAACCTCCCAGAACACCATCCAAAACCTGTCTACAGCTGTCACTCACACCACAACAAAAGTAACCTCGTCACCATGAAGATAAACTGGCGGGTAAGAGAGACAATACTACAATTGTAATGATTGTTTAAAACAAATAACGACTAATCATTACAATATGTATATATATATATATATATATATATATATAGATATATATATTATATATATATATATATTATATATATATATATATGTGTGTGTGTGTGAGTGTGTATGTGTGTGTGTGTGTGTCACATCGAGCTACAAATGTCCTTTAATATCTAATTCCCTCTACCTCAGAATTAATATATTTTCATTTATGTTTAACCGAAGGGGAAATTTTTTTTAGTCGATAAGAGATTTGCTGGCTCATGGCGCAAACCATCAAAACCAAACAAATCCAGGGCGACAGTGAAGCTTAACCCACAACCGCCACCGTCAAGCAGCCATAAGTTTATGCCGGCTCTCACCTACAAATACCTGTCGCTCTCAGGAATTCGGTGTTGGAGACTGCATCTACCCACCTCGACCTCAGTAACAATGTAGTGCTTTTGTTAGCACGTATAGCCATTATATGAGTCATATCACATTACCAAGATTCATATACACATCGAGCTACAAAATGTCCTTTAATATCTAATTCGCTCTACCTCGGAATTAATATATTTTCATATATTTTTAACTGAGGGGATTTTTTTATTTGAAATAAAGATTTTTGTCGGCTCCCGGTGCGAACCATCGAAACCAAACAAATACAGGACAACAGTGAAGCTTTAACCCACACTGCCACCGCAAGAGGCTATAAGTTTATGCCTTCTCTCACCTACAAATACCTGTATAAATATATATGATATATATATATATATATATATATATATATATATATATATATATATATATATATATATATTATGCATTGATACATTTTTTATTGATACATTTATATAATGCAAGTCATGAAGATACATGTTCAAACAAAAATACTAACGTATTCCTGATGATTACATTGACACAAAGATTGTATATTTAAAAATCATATATTGATAAAAATTAATGGTACCAAAATGTGATAAGATATAAGATAACAGGTATATTATAGGTAATACCTGATATATGCATGCATGTATTTATTAATTCAGATTACTGACTCAAATAAATGTGATTAAGATATGTGCACTTTATATAGATTCCTAGTGCATACACGCACAGATATATTGATTCATTATTTAAATTCTATATGCTTCACTTAGATACGCACTGATATAAGTAAGTGTATGCTTATTACTTTTCTTCAGATACTTATGAACATGGAATACATTGTCAATGAGGTTTCTACTACACAGTTAGCCAACGTCTTGATAAACTTTTTGAGCATTTCACAGTTCCAAACAACTACCTTGAATCAATGGAAATGGCCAGTTCAAATAACTTGAAAATGAAATGCCTTAAGGGCACAAGGAAGATTGTCTGGACAGTTTCCGAAGTTCTGTTGATGAGCCTTTCTTGTTCTCTTCAGCCTACGCCAAGCAAATACATTCACGGTGATCATAATCACCACCGTCCAAGTCACCGGGGTCACAGCTAAAAGAATATAGTAACGAAGGTCCTCAGAGACTTCGTAAATGGGGGAAGTATGGTCCATCCTAGCTAAATGCGTCAGCTGCTCGGCTACCTTTTGATTGTAAGGCAGAGGAAGTGCTTGGATATGGGTATTACCTCAGGAGAAATTTGCAGAATAAGCTCTCTCCCTTATGATGGTACTTATTCCTTGGACGGTGTAGTTGGTCGTTGCTCCACTACAGCCGTCCGCAGCGAAGAACAGTTGTGAAGATGCAGCTGATCCATCCAGGTATTTGACTTTAAATTTTTCTGTAGAGAATCACAGCCAGGTTCCGTTGTTCAGCCTGTAAGCGAACTTATACTCGTCAAAAGGGTAAAGGTGATCCAGGCAGCGTTCTTCCGTGTAGGAAAGAGTATCGTTAAAGGCTAGGCCTGACTCGCATCAACCCTCAGATATATTATGGAATTCAAAGGAGTCAGCCATTCAAACCTTATTACCCATGGCTGCGTAACAATGAGCGAATGAGTCCAGGTCTCTGACGACCATAAAAGTTTCCTTATTAGGGGAAATTAATGCGTAGCTAGACGGATTCGATATTACTGGTAATGAGCTATTTGACATGTAAGTATGAAATGGAGCTATTTTGTAAGATTTCCAAGCATCAGAAGGATCGAAGGGAATATTAATCATGATTCTGTAATTTTCCACGCTTACTGAGATTAGGCTATAATAGAACTCAATCTTATATGCTTCTAACAAAGGAGTATAACCAAGTTTGTCATGTGCATTCTCTAAGGTTAATGTTAAATCTTTGATTGGTAAAAGATGCAGCAAAAGGACACCCTTTGTAGCTAAAGTGATCACTTCCACATAGTCTTTGGATTTTTCAATAAAATGTGAAATCTTCATATGTATATGATCCACCTTTGAACTATAATATGCTAAAGTTTCATGCAAGGATTGCACATCTTTAATCTGATTTATGTTACTGAAATGTTCATTCACCAATGTCATAAGCTGATTTATTGACTCTAACTGTCTGTGAAGTTCAGAGAAAATTCATTCATGCTCATGTTGTAAAAATTCAATTCTCTTATTCTGATCATTAATTTTAAGCCGACTGGAAATTCCAAGGCCCAAGCTTGGTACAGATCCAAATATATTAAGTGCAGCAAAGAGAAATGGGTTACGGCTTTCTATGTTATTGTGTCTGACAGTCCACATAAGGAGATTGCGTACTAAAGCATTCTGATTCAGCTGTCTTGTTTTGCAAATCATAAGACAAGAACTCGGCGATACCCAAGGTCTAAGCAAGCGGATTCTCTGGGTTAAAAGGAAAATAACGCTGACGTGTTCATGTTCTACATACATTCTGCTGATGTAAGGTGATTTTGGGCAGAGTTTCCTGCATGACCTGCTTTGTCCTTTGGCCTGATTCTTGTTTACATGCATTACTTCTAAGAATGTTCACACACATTTTTATTTATAATGTAAGTTATTACACACACACACACACACACACACACACACAACACACACACACACATATATATATATATATATATATATATATATATATATATATATAATATATATATATATGTATATATATATATAATATACTATATATGTATATATATATATATTTAATATATATATATATATATATATGTATGTATCTATCTATCTATATATATATATTATTATATATATATATATATATATATATATATATATATATATATATATATAGATATATAATATATATATATATATATATATATATATATATATATATATATACTATAATCAGAGAGATAGATAGATAGATAGGGAGATAGATAGATAGATACAGATTTTATATATATATTTTTTTTCATAATTTATATGACAAACAAAAACAGATACGATTGTCAGCATGTTCCCAGTTAGCAATGTGAATTAAATAAAATTCACGAGACGCGTATATTGTGTAATAGTTATACGAGCCTACTCCATATTTTTATTATCATATATTCGTATAAGCACTTATGTAATATTTTTGATAACAGTATTTCCTATGTGAATGTTACTCTCTCTCTCTCTCTCTCTCTCTCTCATTATTCTCTGATGACTGTAATCACTAAGTTTTTTTTGGGATGGGCGAGTTGGGGAACCTTCTCGTTAAAATTTAGTGTGGAACGGAATTTCTAAGAAACTAGTATGGGGGCTGTCTACGGTCGACTCGTAAATCACGCGTACTCGTTATTAGGGAGAAGACCTTGACACTGGAGACGGGGGGATGTTATGCAAAGTATTAAGCGACTGGCTGGCACCACCAGATAAGGGAGGAGAAAGAGTGGTTGAGGCTAAGTGGTAGAAGGTGGTTGTTTTCCTTGGAGGAAACTGGGTGGAATTTATATTGATTGGAAATTGTACCAGAAAAAGAGGGAGATTTACAAGAAGTTACAAGGATTATGATGTCTCAAAGACTTGTTAGTCCATCCGAGGAGACACTGTGTGCTCATTTATGGCTAGAAGAAGGTTTTACTGTTCATTCACAGTATCCTAAAGATTTTGTGTAGCTTTCTTTTAAACTTTCCACACTGTTACTGTTTACAACTTCTGGTAGCAGTTTATTCCATGTTTCACATATCTTGTATGTAATGAAGTTCCCACAATGGGATGTGTTGTATCTCTTCAGTTCTAGTTTCCATTTATTATTTTTTTATTGGTTTTTGTTTAATATAAATAAGTTACTATCTACTTTTGTTATGCCTTTCAGTATTTTGAATGTTTCTATTAGCAATCCTCATAATCGTCGTGTTTCTAAGCAATAATTGTTCAGGCTCTCTAGTCGTCTTTGGTATCCTATTTGCCTGATGGATGGAATTAACTTTTTGGCTCTTGCTTGTGACTCTTCTAATCTATTTATGTTCTTTCTTAGTGTTGGTGACCAAAGCTGTCCTGCATATATAACTATTGATGTGCAGAGCTGCAGTACAGTTCCCTTGTTTCTGTATTTGAACTGCTTCTTTATGTTCCCCACTAGTTTCTGCGCCTTCTTTTCAGCTTTTATGCACTGTTTTGTAGATTTTAAGTCCTTGGTAATAATGCTTCTAAGGTCCTCCTCTTGTTCTACACTATTTATGTCACTCCCAAGCAGCATGTAGCTGACATGAGGGTTGTTTGTTCCTATTTGTAACACTTTATACTTATCCAAGTTAAAAGGCATTTGCCATCTCTTTGACCACTCATCTATTTTCATTAGATCATTTCTTAAACTTTCCTCAAAATCTGGGTCTGCTGCATTTACGCCGAGCTACTTTGGTGTCATCTGCAAATTTGGCTATCCTGCTAGTTAAGTCTACATCAATGTCCATTAATGTAAATAAAAAAAAAAAAAAAAAACAAGAGAGGGCCAAGGACAAAACTCGAGGAACTCCGCTTGTTACACCTGCCCATTCTGATTCTTGACCATTTATTACAACTCTTTGTTTTCTTTAAATTCTGTCATTAGTTTCTTGTGTGGAACTTCGTCAAAGGCCTTTTGGAAATCTAAGTAGAGTATATCTATTGCTCTACTACTGTCGTAAATACCAAGCATGTTATGGAAAAACTCCAAGAGTTTGATAGGCAGGATCTGTTTTGTCTGAAAGCACGTTGACTGTTTAACAATGTGATCCAGAATTTGATCTGCAATTATGGACTAAAAAATCTTACAAACGACGGACGTTAGACAGATTGGTCTATAATTTTCCAGCTCCACTCTTGGACGGTTTTTGGTAAACTTTGGGCACATTACCTAGTTTCTATCCTTTTGGTGCCTTTCTTTGTTTCTTTTAGGCCTTTAATTTTTTGGGGCTAAGAGATTTGAACTTGTTGAGTTTGTCTACTTTGTTTTTAATGTCCTCTTCTGTAAATATTATTTTGGTTTGTTTCTTGTGTCCACCCGTTTTGTGTGCGTAGACAATGTTGTTGACCAATGGTGATGAACTGAAATATTAAATAACTTCATTTTTGGGTACGCATACTTGTACTTGCTTTTCTCTCTCTCTCTCTCTCTCTCTCTCTCTCTCTCTCTCTCTCTCTCTCTAAAGCCCTTTCAAACGAAATGAAGACTCTACTTCAATACCGGACCCTGCTATCAAATATGAAGGAGCAGACCCGTTGGACAAAATAATATTTACAGAAGAGGACATTAAAAACAAAGTAGACAAACTTAACAATTTCAAATCTCTTAGTCCGGATGCAATTCATCCCAAAAAAATTAAAGGCCTAATAGAGGAGATAGTTCCTCTCCTATATAAGCTCTACAGAAAAAGCAGAACAAAGAAAGGCACCAAAAGGATGGAAACTAGGTAATGGGCCCAAAGTTTACAAAAAACCGCTCCAAGATGGACGAGGCTGGAAAATTATAGACCAATCTAATTTGAATATTATTTCAGCTTTGAGGTGTTTTAAATTATGACAATTATTGTTAAGCGTTGTTCTTCAGCATTTTCAATATTTTATTCTCCATTTTTGACATGGCAACTGTTTTGCTGTCAGGCAAACGCACGGGACGGTGTGGGTAGACCAAGTAACCAATAGCGCGACGGCGTTGATGGACCTATACTCGGTTTTTTCTATCTGTCCACCCGCCTGTGGTGGTTGCGTATGGTAACACTGCGTCCCGGTTTTCAGATAGTTACTTTCAGCTTACATTCAACAATTATAACAATATCCTATTCGAATATTAACGGTGTAATTCGCATACAATAAATTATTAAAACACTTTTCAGTTGCAAATGTACACCCAGATATCCTTTTATTTACCTAAAACTTACACATAGCGTAACTATCGAAAGCCCAGGACGCAGTGTTACCATACACAAACACCACTGACGGGTGGACAGATGGAAAAAAACAGAGTATAGTAACCAATTCATTGAAACATTACTGCATATATGATATGAAAATGGAAGATCAGATACAAATTACATCTCCATAAAATTATTATTATTTTTTTATTATGCGCTTAACATAAGGGATTTAAATACCATTTATATACTGGATCACATCTTCACATTTATGAGAATGAACAGATTAAGTAATGAATAAGTGTTACCAGGGATGAATGCAGACTACTATGATATGACTCGAAAGGACTACAACCTAACAAAAAAAGCATTTTAAGAGAAACAGAAAAACAACAAATAAATAAAATCCACTTTACAAATGGATTTAATCATATGTTTTATAGAAGCTATGCTTTATACCTTTAGAGATATTTTCCTAGTATGCGTAAGAGCAAACTACCAAGTGTATTATGCATGACTGTTATAAAAGGAAGTTAAACATGTGATTACTTATTCCCCCTAAGTGCGTTTCATTGTAGACAACTGTCTTGATAATCTCTCTCTCTCTCTCTCTCTCTCTCTCTCTCTCTCTCTCACTCTCTCTCTCTCTCTCTCTTTCTCCAGAAAAACCTAATAAGTTATTATGTTTATGTCAAATAACGGAAAGAATGGAGAAGATAAAAATAAAATTCGCAATACAAAAGATTAGTATGATAATGGTAAATAAATTTAAGTAGAATAGATTTCACTAGACGATGCTGTATTTAACATGCGACAAGAAAATCGAATTTCACTTCTTTTACCTAATCCCAAATTAGCGTTCCATTATATCAGTTTTAATATATATAATTAATATATATCTATATATATATAATAAGTCTATATATATAATATATTATATATATATATCAAGATTATATTATATTGTTTGCAGCAATGCATATTTCTACTGTATATATCAACCATATGAATCTATCCAAGCACTAGAAATATGTGGAATGATGATCATTGCATTTGTCATACAGGAGTGAACAAAATATCATAATTATCGCATATTAAACCTGGCTGTCTTTTGTTGGATGTCTTTTGTTGGACGTTAATCAAGGATTTGGCTAAGGTATTTGGGTAAGTAAATGCAAAACAGGCGTTTACGAAATCCCATGCCTGGACTGTGACCAATCTTACATCGGATTTGCAGGAAAATCACTTCCACAGAGATTATTACAACAAAAACGGTCAGTTAGGTATGGACAAAGGAACTCAGCTATTTTCAACCATATAAATGAACATAACCACAGAATAAACTGGAATCTGTCACATGTAAATTATAGCAGCAACTGCCGGTACAAGTCAGATAATGGAATCGGCCTTGATTAAACAGAGACAGGTAATGAACAGATGTCTTTGATAAAGTTTTCATTCAACCAACGCTTAAGAGGATTAAAGGAAGATTATCAGCGGGGGTGACCTAAACTGGCTTGCTTGTGGATGGATCTCCTGGTATAAATACCACCTCCTTTTCTGTAACTTTTCTAATTCATCTACCTGAAGAGGCAGTATCTAAAATATATTTTTTCTCTTCATATTTTGGCATTTTTATGGGCTCCTTTTAATAGATGGAATTCTGTTGTAATAGAACATTTTTACCAGGTGTTATATATATATATATATATATATATATATATATATATATATAATATATATATATATATATATATTATATATATATATATATATATATATATATATATATATATATATAGATATATATATATGCACACAAATACACACACACACACACACACACACACACATATATATATATATATATATAATATATACATATATATATATATATATATATATATATATATATATAACATATATATATATATATATATATATATATATATATATATTATATATAATATATATACTATATATATATATATATATATATATATATATATAATTCCGAGGTAGAGCGAAGTAGATATTAAAGGACATTTGTATATATATGATATATATAATATATATATATATATATATATATATATATATATATATATATATATATATATATATTTGTGTGTGTGCTTGAGTGAGTGTGTGCCAGCATAACTAAAATGCATTAAATAATTTCAACCAAGCTAGATGTACATATGGCTTACTTATCAAGATATCAGCACTGTGGGGATAAGATATCACTAGTGCCAAAGGGCACCAACGGTGGTGGGAAGGGAAGCATTATGACTTGCTATCTTGGAAAAGAATACTGTAAGAGTAAGCTATCAATGGCACCAAACGAAAGCGTTGTTGGGACGAGAGAGAGAGAGAGAGATTATCTGTTGGCATTCAGAGTTATCTTTAGGCAGCGTCAGGTTGGTCAGCATTATATATATACATATATATATATATATATCTAATATATATATATTATATATATATATATTATTATATATATATATATATACATATCCAATTTGACATGAATGAACACGTACTTGAGAAAGTCCTCAGATCCACAGTAGAAAGGTAAGTGAAACAGAGACTTAGATCAAGCACTTTCATATTATATTCTACAATTTCAAGTTCACATTAAATATAAGAGAAGTTGACAGGGCGTTTATACACAAAATCAGAGGAAGGGGCAGAGTTACAGTTTATTAATCTGGGCGGCGTTTTCTTTAAGAAAAAGAGATAAGGAAAGAAGACGAACGTATAATCCTGGGTGGAGATTTGGATTCCTTGTTGACGTTAACTTAAATCAAGTATGTTGATGATTATTTGAAATGATTGTTTCTCTACATTTTCCTTCATTCACTGAGGCCATGAATTTCAGTAAGAATTATTTTTTAGCGGAATTGATAGTACCCAACGTGATGTTTTCCTAAGAAATATTACAGAAGGAAGAAGAAAAGTCTATGGGCTAGCATTGTAATTTCCATAATCTAGTACGTGAATTTCAATGTTGTTATTTTTTTTCCCACTTAGTAAATAGATTAAATAAGTTTATTATTCCTTCATTAACAAATTGTTACTGTATTCATTATTATATCATGTAGGGGTTAAGAACTACTCAATACATAACCAAAGTAGAGAATGTTACCCTTAAACAAATATTGTCAGTAAGGAAAGTTAAAAAACTTAAAAAATGGTATGTTCAATAATGATAAATAATCGAGTTAAGAATTATTAGATAAAAACAAAATGAAGCATGACATCACAAGGGGAAACCTCCCGACAAAATTACACTTCATTATCATGGTAATTTCCTCTGATTTCATGTCGTTAATAAGATTACAGGAAATTTGGGATCCAGTTTTGAACAGTATCCTTTGGGGAAAAATGATGAGATAAAAAGAGAGATTCGACCCTCTAAAAGCAAGAAAGAAGAAGAAAGTTTCCCTGGTCGGGTGATGGAGAAAGAAACTAAATATATTTTCTGTTTTCTTATTGTCGAAGGCCAGATAAAATTAATAAGAGAGAGAGAGAGAGAGAAAGACGAGAGAGAGAGAGAGAGAGACTTCTTGATGAGAGCATGAATGGGTCTTCATTTTAGATACTATAACTTACAGAAAGGAAAGTTTTTAAAATGATTCTTGTTTATCTAAAAGAAGCATCGCTAAAGTTCACCATTACCTAGACGAATTTGTTTGGACACATAAATATCTTTCTATTGTATTCTATATAATAACTTATGAAAGAAAAATAGCAGAAAAATAATTGTTACCTTTAAATATTTGCGCAAAAACAGCTCTCACACATAACAAAGTCCACTCAAATAATTCAGAAATGTTGGCACAGAATCATACCAATTTCGTTCCATTTCAAATATACATTTGAATATGACTTTTGATATTAATAAAAGGTTTTCCAATATGATCCAAGTTTTTTTTTACATTATGCATTGAATGGGGAAAATGAATTACATCAATAATCATATAAAAGTAGACTGTAAAATTGTCGTATTTACGATTATTTAAATATTTTGCATAGGAAAATGATTTAGGAATATACTACAAGTTATTGCCAGGCGTATGCATCTAAGTAAATCAGAAGAAAAAATGTCTTCTTTATACTAAATAATTTCTTATATATTTGTGATTATGATTTTTGGAATAACAAGTATTAATTTACAAGGACATTTTAACAGACCAAAGAAAAAAATCTATATGAGACTTACATTATTCATTTATTAAACTAAATTTCTTCCCATCCCCAAAAGGTTAAAGTTTAAACTGGTGGAAATATCTTCAACACAACAAGAAAGAGAGAGAGAGAGAGAGAGCATTAACGTAACGTGATGCTCTGCATAGATTAGATCTTCTTCAAGAGAAAAATCAAAGCTATTTCATAAGCTTCTTTTAGTCTAAAGAAGGCTTCAGCTGTAATTCTTATGCTGAGTCATCTTTATTAACATATGGCTTTTTTTATTGCCAAAGGATACATGTTGCATAGGATTTGTAGATTATTCCGTTGAAATTTATATTGGAGAATTGAATTAAAAGAAATATAAAAGTGACGTTGCTGGAGATAATAGTTATTGATATGTTATTTACGAAAATTTAAGGAAGATAACCTAATAATGCAAAGTATTTTTCCATGCCAATTTAATTAAAGAGGCCTATAACGGTACGTGATTGCTGAAACTAAAAGAGAGATCATAACATTTTATTGCATTGTGTTCACTTATTTCAAACGACGAAGGTCGAAAATTATATCCTAAAAGAAACAATACATACCGCATTCTATCCTAAATTATAACCTAAAAGAAACCAATACATACCGCATTATAGCTTAAAAAAGACGTCTATTCTTCCTGGGTTACCTTTTTTTTTATGAACAGTGATAGAGAAACGTAATATTTCTTGATACCTATTGAACATCTTTGATATTCAACTTTCGTCCTTTTTAGTTCGCTCCCTACTCTCTTCATACACGCTCATAACATTTGAAATAAGCTGCTTACCTCCTTCAAACTACTGGTAACTTCCATATCTCTAGATTAACGAAAATTCCATTTATTATATGAGTTCACTTAATCCGTTAGGATTGCTTCGCCCAAGAATATTTTCATCAAAATAAATAGGCAAAAGAAAAAAAAATGCAGATACTCTAAGGGTAATAGTGAGGAACGTATGAAATGCAATGTAATGAGACATTTAGAACTTTCCACATTTCAGCATAATACAGTCCATTTAGTTTATGTGAATGATAAAACGTATAAAATGTAATTGCAAAAAACTAGATTTTTCCCATTACGCAAAGCAGAATATAAGGAGTGAAGAAGCTTTCGAGAAAATTAGATTCCTTGAGAATATTGCCCAGAAAAAAAAGGAAATTGTTTTTTTGGTGGGAAAACTCTGCTCCAAAAATAAGCGCTTGAAATTAACACTTTATGATAGATAATTGATTTTTAGCCTATTTAATAAATTAAACAAAAATCTTTAAAGGATACGAACGAGAACATAATCTTGTCTTTACTATATTTCTGAGTTATGCTGATGAAGAAAATATTGTGCCTGCACACAGGCATATTCACACACACACAAACACACATACACATGTGCATCTATGTATTTACATCAAGTGGCAAACGTGAGTTTCCATGGCAGTATAAACATATTTTGAGCAAAAGGTCCCTAAATTGTCCAATTTGGCAGTATGTAGGGGATTCACAATTAAAGTATACATAGTTACAACATTATTTTCCTTAGCAGTCTGTAGTAAGCGGTTCCTTACGGTTCAGTGCATCCAATCATCAAGTGCAAAGCAACAATGAATTCCCATGTACCTTTCATCATGCTGAATCTACCCTATATCATTTTATTTCTCTGTCCCATTTCATTCAAAGCAGACCGAACGAAGCCACTTTTCTTATAATTTCCAATGCAATGACTTTTATTAGCTCCTATTTCTTTCGTGCCATTTGCTTTCATTTCTTAGTTGCGGCATTCATGTAGTAATATATTTCACATTTTGAAGAACCTCTCATATAGCTCTATTAAAAACATTGGTTCTACATTATCCCACTTGTCTTTTTCCTTATATAGCTCTCCAAAGCATCACTATCTAGAAGGGGCAAATCTATTGCAGTGAACAAATTCACCTAAAGCAGTTTCAAAGAGAGCTCACAACCACATGGACACTAAGGCAATGGTTAGACTAAAAACCTCTAGCAAGAGCTGAGGGTAATTTTTAGCCAACAATAGTAACACTGTTAAGAAATATTTGAATATATAATTGTGAATGTTTTAACAAATAGTAACACTTTAGTAACGCTATCTATATAACAGTTCAACAACAACGATGGAAATAGATGCGAAAGTTTATATATATAGTATATTATATATATATATATATATATATATATATATATATATATATATATATATATATATATATATATATATATTATATATATATATATATATATATATATATTTATATATATATATATATATATATGTATATATATATATATATATATATATATTTTTATATATATATATATATATATATATATATATATATATATATTATATATATATATATATATATATATAAAGTGGCAGCGACTAGGATGAAGCAGAATTATCTTTCTCCCTCCCACATCATCTTCATTTGATATCACTTTTTATGTTTTTTTTTTAATTTTTATTTGTTTTTTAAACCTTTTACTTCTTACAAAGAAGTTCCAGTTTTCTCAACTCTGACAATGACATGGCAGCCGCTTTGGTAAATGGGAATGATGAGTTTTGCAAAAACGCATTGACATCCACAAGAGAGAGAGAGAGAGAGAGAGAGAGAGAGAGAGAGAGAGAGAGATTATTATTATTATTATTAATTATTATTATTATTATTATTTTATTTTATTTTTTTTTTTTTTGCTCTATCACAGTCCTCCAATTCGACTGGGTGGTATTTATAGTGTGGGGTTCCGGGTTGCATCCTGCCTCCTTAGGAGTTTCATCACTTTTCTTACTATGTGCGCCGTTCTAGGATCACACTCTTCTGCATGAGTCCTGGAGCTACTTCATCTAGTTTTTCTAGTATTCCTTTTCAGGGATCTTGGGATCGTGCCTAGTGCTCCTATGATTATGGGTACGATTTTCCGCTGGCATATCCCATATTCTTCTTATTTCTATTTTCAGGTCTTGATACTGTATCCTTTTTTTTCCTCTCTTTCTCTTCAACTCGGTGTCCCCATGGTATTGCGACATCAATGAGTGATACTTTCTTCTTCTTGTACTTTGTCAATCAACGTCACGTCTGGTCTATTTGCACGTATCACCCTATCTTTTTCTGATACCATAGTCCCAGGATCTTTGCCTGATCGTTTCTATCACTCCCGTCAGGTTGGTGCTCGTACCACTTATTACTGCAAGGTAGCTGATGTTTCTGCACAGGCTCCAGTGGAGGGCTTTTGCCACTGAATCATGCCTCTTTTTGTACTGGTTCTGTGCAAGTGCCGGGGGCATTCGCTAGCTATGTGGTTTATGGTTTTCATTTTTCGTATTGCACTTCCTACATATGGGAGAGATGTTATTTCCATCTATCGTTCTTTTGAACATATCTGGTTCTTAGGGCCTGATCTTGTGCCGCTGTTATCATTCCTTCAGTTTTCCTACTTTAGCTCTCCCCTCTGTAGCCATTGCCATGTGTCATCGCTGGCTAGTTCTTTAGTCTGTCTCATGTATTGTCCGTGCATTGGCTTGTTGTCCGCCCTCTGTTCTGCTGTCCATCTCCTGTCTCTGTCCATATTTCTGGGTCTTCGTCTACTTTTTATTAGGTCTTCTTATTTTTCCCCCCATGCACTCTTTAGCCACTCGTCTTCACTGGTTTTCAGATATTGCCCAGTGCTCTGTTCTCGATGTTGACGCAGTCCTCTATACTTAATAGTCCTCTCCCTCTTTCCTTTCGTGTTATGTATAGTCTGTTCGTATTTGCTCTTGGTGTAGTGCTTTGTGTATTGTCATATGTTTCCTGTTTTTTTTATCTATGCTGGCGGAGTTCTGCCTTCGTCCATTCCCATCCATATTCCTGCGCTGTATCTGATTACTGGCACTGCCCATGTGTTTATGGCTTTTATCATATTTCCGGCGTTGAGTTTGTTTTGACTTGGGTATTGCCTTGAGTCTCTGCATATATTCTTTCCTGATCGTGTCCTTCATCTCTTGGTGTTTTATACTCCCCTCCTTCCATTATTCCCAGATATTTGTATCCTGTCTCATCTATGTGTTTGATGTTGCGCCCATCTGTAGCTTTATCCCTTCAGTTCTCGTTACTTTGCCTATTATTATTATTATTATTATTATTATTATTATTATTATTATTATATTATTATTATTATTATTATTATTATTGCCAAAAGTCAAGAGTAACACAATACTTCAAAACTACGGGATGCAATAAGAAGAGCAATTCAATATTACGAAATATATAAGAAGGTAAAGACTAAAAGTTACTTGAGATATACAGAGAAAAAACAAGGTAAACAAGGTTTAGACAACGAATAAACTACAAATAAGACACGCGGGAGAGTACCCAACAAAAATCCTTTTAAAGAAAATATTTTACACTTCTGAAGTTCCAGCAATTCTTTTTACGAAAAAAAATTATTCAAAGTTTACTCACACACAACAGAAATAAAACTTGGAGAAAACGATGCTGTATTGGAAAAAATGTTTCAATACTAGAATATAAAAGAGACAATGAAACTAATTAAAAAATAGGAACATACCCACTCATAATGATCTTCATGAGCCCATCCAAGATGATGACGAATTCCGAAGGATTGTGTTCAGAAGGCAAAAAGACGATTTGGACTAAAAGGAGCATAATTTAATGGTTAATGTTCGCATTAAACTTGACTAGTGAACAAAGAAATATAGCTAATATGGGTCGGAAATCTCGTATGATTATTTTTTAAGTAGGACATTCCAAAAAAGAAATATTAGTTGTGTTTTCATTTTATGTGTTTCCAATGAGAATATATATAGTAATATATATATATATATATATATATATATATACATATATATATATATAACATATATAGATATATATATATATATATATATATATATATATGTATGCATGTATATATCTCCAGCAAACTGAAGGTTCATTCATTCAGATCATATCTTATGATTCATTTGAATAAAAAAAAACTGATTTATTATAGTTTTTTTTTTTTTCTATAAAATTATACTTAAAATTAAAGAGCAGAGGAATCAAGATTTCCCAATTGCATTTTTTCTAGTTCATGTTTTAGAAACTTTCATTAAATTTCCTGAAACATTGTAACAATACATAGAAATGCATGCCATAACACCACAGGCAATTATTAGTTAACCAATCACCTATATCAATATAGATCATTATAAGCATATACCGTACATGGAATGATAATATGACACTGTAAGAAAATTCTGTGTTCTGCATTTATTGCATAGCCGGTATTTAATTAAAAGAATATCAAATATTGAAGACTAACTATGATAGTAGAGTAATGGTAAGATTGCATACGACTGAAAAGCATTTTCGTCTTAATTATATTTTAAGTTAAAAACTCATGCAGGCTTAACATACAAACAACTCGCTCTAACATTTGGAAGTCATTAACCCTTTAGTAAAAGTGTATATATATATATATATATATATATATATATATATATATATATATATATATATATATATATATATATATATATATTTGTGTGTGTGTGTTACCCCCCCCTCCTCAGAGAGGATGAGGGATATAAAATTTACGTCTTCGAGGTATATTTGGTAACCATGGCCTTAGGGCAGCAAGGTACTGAGTGACTCTCTCTCTCTCTCTCTCTTCTCCTCTCTCTCTCTCTCTCTCTCTCTCAACCGACCTCACATATCTTAGGTAGCTAAATCAGATTCGTGAATGACGAAAATACATTCATTTGAGAATAAAAGGATAAACTAAATAAACCAAATTCTTAAAGAAACAAATGTTTAACTCAATAAGTTGATATTCAAAATCCAAACAATGCACCACTGTTATTCAAACAGAAATCCCAAATAACTCTGTGGGGTCGGACCAGACTCGTCCAACCCTTTCTCTACAATAATTAGACATCCGTCATAAAAATTAGGCAACTAGAAAAGTCATAGCACAGTCTTATAAGTAAGACCACTCCATTAAGGGGAACTCCAATTCCAGGTTACTAGACCACCCAGACTTGCCAGAAACGTTCTGTTAGAAAAAAGAAATGAAAGGGAACCCCTCAAATAAATTGCAAATAAACCAAAATGACATAAATAAAAAAGTCATATGGTAAAGGACATCTCTGAAATAAAGGTTTAAAATACAAAAAGACAAAGCCACACTTGGGTTTTAAAAGTACGCTTACCCATTTCAGCTGTGAGCACTAACACTTCAACAAAATGCAGCTTTATACGGCCAATCCCAAAACAAGGCCGCTTCTCCGACTTAGTTACCTTACCTTCCCATTAGTAGGGGAACAGCTCATACGTAAACAAGCACGAACTTTCTCTCAAGACACTCCCCTTGATATGACGTCACTGATTCATCCTAAATTCATTACACTGGAACAGATGCGTGACGTCATATACAGCTCATTATCACACCCATTAGAATCTACCCACCCAAAACTAAACCCTTGCTTCTGCTCATGCACGGACACAAACCTTGGCCTGTTTTTGCTTAGGTAAGCAACTTCCCACATGGCGCCACCACAAGTGATGAGTTTTTCAACATTTCCGGAGCTCGCTTTG
>NC_087216.1:48437962-48457962 GCF_015104395.2 Macrobrachium nipponense | reverse complement strand
AGCCCTTAGGAACATCCCAGAAAAAACAGAGAATTTAACATTTTGATGGTGATTGGATTAGTAATGAACAAAAGAGGCAATGTTAGTTGATTTCCGAAAGACTGAAAAGGTGAAATTTCTATCATTTCTATGGACAGTTACATCAAGAAAATTCAAATTACAATTTCTATCTTCCTCTACAGTAATTTTTAAAGAAGGGACTAAATTATTGAGATTATTAAGGAATTCATGGAGATTTTCGTGAACTGGCCAAATACAGAAAATATCATCCACATACCTAAACCAAATAACTTTTTCAGGCAAAATTATTGGTAAGAGTTTTGTCTAAAAAAATTCCATGTAAATATTGCAAAGGACAGGAGATAAGGGATTACCCATAGCCATGCAAACTTTTGTACAAAAAAAAATCCCCATTAAAACAAAATTTACTATTTTTGATACATAACCTATGAGACTAATGAGGTTTGCTACAGCTAAGGGAATGTCATGACGATCTAATTCATCCCCAAATATTCAAGTAAATCATCTACAGGCACCTTTGTAAATAAAGAAACAACATCAAAACTAACCATATTAAAATCAAAATTCAAATTTAAACTATTCAATTTGTTTATAAGATCAACATTGTTCTTAACATTCGTGTTAGAAATGTTTCCTACCAAAGGTGTAAGAATTTTTACAAGCCATTTAGATAAATTATACATAACTGAGCCCACAGAACTAATGATTGGTCTGAGAGGGTTATTGATTTTGTGTCTTGACTAAACTATACATATAAAGTAGGGAGGCGCATTGCGGTGTAAACTGTTTAATTAAATAGTCCAAGCCATTCAGAATGGATTTAATTTGTTTATCAAAATGGGAGTTCACTGTCTGTGTAGGATCAGACCTCAGTTTCGTATAAATATCAGTATCATTTTAGCAATGTCATTATTTTACTTACATAGTCACTTTTATTCATTATTACCACTGCATTAGATTTATTTGCTTTTGTCACTTTCACTGTTTCGTCTTCTTTAATTTGGGATATGGGTTAAGCTTTGGTGCGTCTAACGGTAACCTGGACTTTGTCGACATTTCAAAATCCTTTTGTTATTTGGAAAAATTTAATCATAATCTATGCCCTGATGATATCAATATTTGTAAAGGTATTGTGTATGGTGCTATGAGCAACCCTTCTACCCCTAATGTACCCGTGAGATTTCTCCAGGCTTATAAGAAAATTAAAGAAGACGAAACAGTGAAAGTGACAAAAGCAGATAAATGTAATGCGGTGGTAATAATGAATAAAAGTGACTATGTAAGTAAAATAATGACATTGCTAAATAATACTGATACTTATACGAAACTGAGGTCTGATCCTACACAGACAGTGAACTCACGTTTTAATAAACAAATTAAATCCATTCTGAAGGGCTTGGCCCATTTAATTGAACAGTTTACACCGCAATGCGCTTCCCTACCTTACATGTATGGTTTAGTCTAGTTCTGCTTTCCTAAGCTTTAAAATACTATTTGAAAAACGATTGAGAAAAGTTGACTGATTCTTTAACCAGTAAATTTTGTAACTGAAATAAAAGGTGATATATGAATAACGTATATGAAGCTCTCTATTAATACATTACAAAAAAAGGGGTACGCAAGATACATTAAAATGAATGGGTGATGGACTGCTATTTGATTATTCACAGGTATTTACCGTGCAAAGTTCAATCATTCAAACAGCCATTGGAAAGGTAATTATATAATTAGTGAGTATCGCCGTAATATTGGTTATTCCAACCATGTAATTATGCTCATGCGTGGACGTGGAAACAAGGTCATAAATTTACAGATGCTCATAGAGAGGCGAGTATATAAACACTTGAATAAGATATCAGTAGCATTCATGATCTTTCTTTTCTCACAGACCCATAATATACGATTAAGGTAATTATATTCCTCAAAGCTATTATATACTCAAGTTAGCGCTAAAAAGATAGAGTAAAACAATTACTGGAATGATGTATGCCATGTGTAATGGTGCTAGGGAGTATCATGTATAAAAGATTTATGACGCCTCATAATTACAACGTGTTTCCTGAGGATCTCTGGTTCAAGATGATATGTAAACTTTTATAAAATAAAAGGAAAACTTGACAGATCTTAGTAATAAAACGAAGTAACGATGGTAATGATGATGTTGATCTAATTTATGAAAAATGAAAATAAGAAATTAATAAGTAATAATGTTTGCAGAAGAAAATTAATGTAGTCTTTTTTGTGAATGTAATATCTTAGGGTGAATAAATAAATGAAAATAATTAAATGAATAAATGAAAATAAATAGACAAATAAATAAAAATAAATAAAAATTAATAATGAACCTTAATGAGCCATAATTTCTATCTCCAAGGTTACCATTCGGAGATGTCTTTTTGTCAGAATCTTTCAATTCATAAAACATATTATATATATATATATATATATATATAATATATATATATATATATATATATATATATATATATATATATATATATATTGTGATGGCCTGTTAACCACCACCACTATATACTTATCCAATTATAGGTTATACCTGTATTCACTAAACAGGATACGAAATTCACAAGGTGTGAAATCGTACCACAACCTAAACCACAGTGTGCAAAATCAATTCAGGGGTGAAAATAAACACAGAAAAATAACTTAAATTTAATACATAACTCTTAGGCAGAAGTCACACCTGAACCTCTATAATACAAAATATATGAATAACAAGCACACTTAAATAGTCACTAAACATAAATCCCAAATACTCAACTAATAACAGAAACCAACACATTCAAACATAAAAGGGAGGGGGTCCAGAAAGGAGGAGAAAGACAAAAAGACAGAATAACCTAACAAATACACGCTATATTCCTAACAACTTCTCTGTATGTTTTTTAAAGTTCTCCAGTTTCAAGGCAGTACGACTCCACGTCTGGAGGACAAAATCAAGGTGATTATCAGCGCTGAATCCAGATATGTTAACAGGTGGCTGGCAGTATCAAACTGTCCACTGAATACGACAGCAGAGAAACATTTGCTGAGAGCTTATCAAATGTAAATAATTTACCTTGGGACAGAGAGGTCCCCTTCGGCTTTATAAACTGAACCAAAGGCGTTAAGGATAAATCCTGAAGCTGCAGACTGGGAGATC
The DNA here is from genome assembly GCF_015104395.2 of Macrobrachium nipponense. NCBI lineage: Eukaryota > Metazoa > Arthropoda > Malacostraca > Decapoda > Palaemonidae > Macrobrachium > Macrobrachium nipponense. The sequence continues at coordinate 48,454,778 of NC_087216.1, read as the reverse complement.
CAAAAGTAAGTAGGGGGTGAATAATCTCCAGTCCAAGTACATATGGCAGAGGTCAATAATCAGTACCAACGGACAATCCAAACAGCGCCCAAGCTAAGGTCCAGGAAACAACTGGCTCATATCACCACCGAAGACTTTCATCTCCCCACTGGTCAGCAAGAGCCGGGGGGTTTGGCGGGGGAGAAGGCCACTCCCAGAGAAATCACCAAATATGGAATTTGAAAAGTAGGATTAGTAAAAACATACAACAAGCCAAACACCGGAGGAGGAGAAAACTAGCAATTACCATTCTTTACTAATTAACAGTGAAAAAAAATCTAATACATTATCAAAATAATTAATACATCATTCACCTATCATTAACTGGCAACAAGATGACACTCCTCTCCCAAAGAATTTAAAAAAAAAAAAAAAAAAAAAAAAAAAAAAAAAATTAAATAACATTCTAAATAAACGCAAAAAATATGAAATAATCATATGCTGAAACAAATACAATCAAACAACATAAATACAAGGTTTCATTCATAGCTGAAAAAACCAAAATTCCCATTAAGAAAATTGCACTTATAAAACATGACAAAAAAAATCAATGGGGGTTGGGGTGGCAAAGAAACAAGGATACAGCTTACAATTAAGGCACCCAAATTATCAAAATATCATTAATATACACCAGAGGATTTTACTACACTGAAACCTCACAAACCAACTCAAAAAAAAAAAAAATTCCAAAGAACTACAAGGTCTCACATGAGTACATACTTTAGAGCTACACTGTTTTAAACCGGATTCCACATATCTGTTCATAGGTCATAACTATTTACACACTCAAAGTTGTTTCACTTTGTTTCTCATCGCTCATTATAACAATGTTCAGCGAACAATAGTCCTGTCTAGAAACACCATGACAACACACTAGATCACTATAAAAGCGTCCTACCGAATACATATACCAAAACTGGATAACACAGAGAAAACCAACACAGTTTTCCCCTGCGCAATCTCAACACGCAAAAATTTCGTGAAGCGTAGTTATGCCTGAAATAAAGAGTGCCCGGATAAGTAGCTGTCAGCTAACAATGTAAACTCTCCGATTAGTACCCTAACCAAATTAATCACCCCACCTATTGCACCATATGCCAATGATCAGTAAATACATACCACCATCCTTGTATACCACACCTCTCAGTAACAACTTTACGATTATTTAACTTATCGTGTCCTATAAACACTCTATTCCATAACGCATTTTAAAAGCATCACCAACCATTCCTAATATAAACATTGCCATAAAATATGAACACCGAGTAGCACCTTCTACTTTCATCTTTGGTCGTAATATTTAACCAGTCTTAATTTTATAGCCTTTATTGCATTTACTCAACTCCTGCAAAGGAAAATTATGATTAATAAAATATTCATTGTACAATCAACTACTCTTTTTAAACAAAAAAAAAAAAAAAAATAACCTAAGGGCACCTACTTTCAACAGCACACACACAGTAATTAGAACGATACAGATACTACCTTAATATCCGCATAGGCCTCCACAAGAACTTCTACTCACGCTGCGAGAAAGAACATCGGTGGCAACAATATTAACTTTTTCCAGGAATATGTGAAAATTCCAAATTCCACTCCTGAAGCAGGAGACTCCATCGCATCATCGTTGATTTTTATTCTTGTACCTGCTGATGAAGGTTCAGGGTGGGGATTATGGTCCGTTCATAATCTTATAGGAGTTCCTGTGGAAGGAGAGATAAACCTGGAAATGATTAATTGGCTAGCACTACAGCAAGAGTCTCCTTTTTCTCCACAGTAGAATATTTACGTTTGGCAGAGGAACAATTTTTTTGTTTTTTTGAAAAGAATGCGACAGGGTGGGAAATTTCCCTGTTGCGTCATTCTGCAATAAACACTGCCCCTACTTCCAAACGTCACTTGCATCCGTGGCGAGAGAAAAGGAAGGTCAAAATCAGGAGCTCTCAAGACAGGACTAATTAAGAAGTACCCTTTTCAAATTATCAAAAGCCCTTTGCGCTTCGTCAGTCCAGACAAAAATTACCGTTCTTTCTTAGGAGATTCGTTAAGGGTCGGCGATATCAGAAAAAATTCTTAACGAACCGTCGTGTACTACCCAACTAATCCTAGGAAATTTCCTGACATCTCTCCGACACCTGGGAATTAACATTTTTTCAATACACTCAAACGTTAGCTTGTTTTTTTGGAGCAACCTTACCCATCACCAATTTCATGACCTAAATATACGACTTTTTTTGCTTTTGCAAATTCACTTTTCTTTAAAAATTGACACCAACCAGCTTTCTTCAGTACTTCAAAACAAGGCCTTAATACGCTTTATGAAATGTTTCCCAATCATCACTACTAAATAACAATGTCATCAATATAAACGAAAACACACCCTTTCCAAACCGTACACCAACGTATTCATTTAACCTTTGAAAAGTGGCGGCGGCATTTCTCATACCAAACGGCATCACAGCGACATGAAACAACCCTTGAGGTGTTTACGAAGGCTGACGAAGGCCCTTGCCTCGTTTGTTTCGACAAAGGAACTTGCCAATACCCTTTTAATAAATCAAATTTACTTATATATTTTAGATTTTAACCCATCCGAAATCAATGCAATCTTCAATACGTGGTAATGGATAACAATCAGATTTAGTCGAACTCATTAATCCTTCTATAGTCAATGCATAACCTAAAATCTCAATCGGGTTTCTTACCAATACAACAGGAGATGACCAAGGACTTTGACTATGCTCAATTAATTAGGACCGTGTTTTAACATATAACAACCTCCTTAGCAACAACTTCACTCTTGAAAGGATTTAAAACCTGTAAGGAGATTGTTTCACGAGGCGTGGCATTAACCTACGTCCCACAATCATGTTTCAAGGACTGATGTCCTTCCTGGGACATCTGAAAACAATTGTTTATAATCACACACCAACTTCTTCAGAGACCTACGTTTCTCATAAACACAAATGAGAAATTGAACTATCAAAAATTTTCTAAAGAAGGTCATATTACCGCCTGATGGCCAGTTACCATCATTACCATATTTATTCTCATTACGTTCTTCCTCTGAAAAGGAATTAAAGGTTATTACATGTAATAATCTCTCCAATTGTTGCCACAGGAATACCTTTCTCACCGTTCCATATATGCCTTCAACATATTTATATGACAAGCTGAAAAGGTTTTCCTTCTCTCAGGAGTCTCTACTAAATAATTAACATCACTATGAATTTTTTTTCAAAATTTTCCAAGGAACCTGAAAATGAAGCTTTTAATGGATTACCAGGAAAAGGTAACAACACCAACACCTTGTCGCCTTCAGCGAAGTTACGAGTGCCTTGGTTTTCCTGTCAAAAAAGTACTTCATTCTTCTTTGACTACACAACATATTTTCACGAGCAAATTCCCAAGCCTTCCATCATTTTATCACACCCCAAATTAGTCATGTAATCCAACAAATTAATATCAGGAATGTCACCTTCCCATGACTCTCTACGACATCAAGAGGACCACGAACACAATTCCGTTACCGAAAAACCAAAATTGGAAAGGAGACAAACCTAATGATTGAACTTGGAGCCGACCGAAAAGCAAACAAGAGATATGGTAATTCTTTATCCCACTCAGAACCGTGACTTAAACTAAAACTTATATTTCCTAATCATTCGATTTTTCATGGTTTGAGTGAAACCTCTCCAGAGCACCCTGACTTTCAGGATGATAAGGATGATGAAGTCACATGTTTAATACCTAACTCTGCCATTTTTTCTCTTTAAAAATATCTTGCTGACGAAATTAGTACCACAGTCTGATTGAATTATCTTAGGCATCCCAAACCTGGTGAAGAAATCAATTAATACATCTACAATCTTAACACTTTTTATGGTACGTAGTGGTATTGCCCTCAGGATATCCGAGACATTTTATCCATATAGTAAAAATATATTCCATTACCACTACGTGTCTTGGCAATGGTCCAACAACATCAATAATTACCTTCTTTAAAAAGGTTTCAGAAACAAGGGGGATAGGACATAGAAGTGCTTTTGGTATAGACTGATTGGGCTTACCCACCTTTCTGACAAACGTCACAACTATTGACAAACTTTTTTACGTCTGCCCTTCAACTTGGGCCAATAATAATTCATAAGCAACTTCCCCCACCCCGAAGTCTTATGAATGCCAAAATGACCAGCCAACCCACTGTCATGTGCTAATGATATTAACTCATTCCTGTAAAAAACAAAAGGTACCATTATCTGTTTCAAAATTTCATGATCAATATTATCAGCCTCCATAGGCCCTATTCTTTCACCTATATAAAATATTATTAATTATCTTAAATCTTGGAACAGTTACATCAGACACCTCACCTGACTCAATGGGGAGATCCCGAAAATCCTTTTTCTGAGCTTTAATAAGCTCTTCAGTAGACCAATTTCAATTTGTCCTTCAAAAAATCCCAATATCTCCTACAACTAACGCTATCACTACGTTCTAAAACTACTCAAATCTACATCTGTTGCTGACTCTGCAGCGTCAACAACACTAGCTCTAGAACGAGTAACTACTGCAATTTCATTATTTATCAAAATTGGATTATGTTTATTTTTATAAGCCACATCATTTCCTACCACTACATCCACGTCCTTAACAGGAAACTTATTCACAATGGCCAATTTCAATATTCCTGAAAAGGAAGGACATTTTAAATGGAAATTACCGATCGGATAGGACTCGACCGAATCGGGAAAACCAGACAACAACACAAACTCTTCATAATCATGGACAAAATCGCTAGGTAATGCTTCTCGTAAAATCAACGACTGAGCGGCACCAGTGTCTCGCAAAATACGAACCTCTTTAACTTTGGATGAATTCACAGACGAGACACTACCATGGGACAAATACCTGTTAAAGCAATGGATAGTCATTGTTCAGCCGTTCTCGTTTGGACGGATCGCTCTCGGTCTCTTTCAATGCCCATAACTGGTCTACCATTAGCTTGCAGGGACTTCTTGAAGGCAAACACTGACTTTTTACATGGCCCTTTTTATTACAAAAGAAGCATGTCATGCCTCTCAACTTTTCCGGATTATAAACATTATACCCCCTGTTACCACTATTAGGAGAAAAGCGCTTATTATTGGGAGAAAAGCGATTATTATTGGGAGAAAAAATTATTATCATTATTCTGCCTCCTGGTTGACTCCTATTAACAAAATTAGGCCTACTACAAGCATTACTATTATTATTATTATTATTACCGCTCCGGCCCGTTCTAATCCAGCCAGACTTCGCGTGATTAATCACCCCTAACTCATTTTTATGTGACAAAATAATATTCGTCACTTGCAATGGCAACCTCCTGTAACGTCTCTATTTTCAGTTCCTCTAAATGTACTTTTAGTTTATCTGGTACACACCGCTTAAATTCTTCTACTAACAATAACTCCCTCAACTTGTCATAATCATCCACTCTTTGGATTTGAACCAGTCCTCTGCATACTGTTTTTCCCCCTAGCAAACTCTACAAATGTTTTGTTCATTACCTTTTTGTAAAATTTCTAAAACCGCTGGCGATAAGCCTCCGGCACCAGTTCATAAGCCCTTTAAAAAACTATGGCTTTCACATTTTCATAGTCCGAGGATAAAAGATTCGTCCAAGGTCACATAAACTCTCTGGGCCCTACCTACTAACTTGCTTTGGATAAGGGTGGTCCAATATCCCGTGGCCATTGCAACCTAGCAGCTATCCTTTCAAAGGATACAAAAAACTCTGCGACATTACATTCCTGAAAAGTAGGCACAAATTTTAAAGCCTGTACCAAATCTATAACAGGCGTTACGGATCTACTGGGAGAAGAAGGAGAAGGGGGTTCCAAACCCTTCATAGCAATTTCATGCTGTCTTTCCTTTTCTCTCTCCTCCGCCTTAAACTTTTCCATATTAAATTCCAACATTTTCAATTCAATTTGTTTGTTCAACACTTCTGCAGTTAGCTCCTGCTTACCTCCTGATCACCATCTGGTTTTACATTTTTGACGACACTCATAAATTTGTAACAATAATAATCCTTTCTTTACAGAGGCATCAAATTCTATCTCTAATGTAGAGGCCACCTGCTCCAACTCAGGCCTATTTACTCTGCGAGCCTTGCTTGCCACCCCTCTCCATTCAAAAGTTCAATTATATTAGCCACCTCCATTATGACCAAAAAATCACAAAAAGGAATACTTTCAAAAAAACCTAACTCACGAAGAGGTGTAAAAATGTTTGCCAAAACAAAAACCCCAAAATAAAATTAATTTTGCACACAAGTGAATACACACAGGCACGAAAATCCTGTCAAAACGGTCGCCAGTTTGTGATGGCCTGTTAACCACCACACATATACTTATCCAATTATAGGTTATACCTGTATTCACTAAACAGGATACGAAATTCACAAGGTGTGAAATCGTACCACAACCTTAAACCACAGTGTGCAAAATCAATTCAGGGGTGAAAATAAACACTTGAGAAAAATAACTTAAATTTAATACATAACTCTTAGGCAGAAGTCACACCTGAACCTCTATAATACAAAAATATATGATAACAAGCACACATTAAATAGTCACTAAACAAATCCCAAATACTCAACTAATAACAGAAACCAACACATTCAAACATAAAAGGGAGGGGGTCCAGAAAGGAGGAGAAAGACAAAAAGACAGGAATAACCTAACAAATACACGCTAATATTCCTAACAACTTCTCTGTATGTTTTTAAAGTTCTCCAGTTTCAAGGCAAGGTACGACTCCACGTCTGGAGGACAAATCAAGGTGATTATCAGCGCTGAATCCAGATATGTTAACAGGTGGCTGGCAAGTATCAAACTGTCCACTGAATACGACAGCAGAGAAACATTTGCTGAGAGCTTATCAAATGTAAATAATTTACCTTGGGACAGAGAGGTCCCCTTGGCTTTATAACTGAACCAAAGGCGTTAAGGATAAATCCTGAAGCTGCAGACTGGGAGATCAAAAAAGTAAGTAGGGGGTGAATAATCTCCAGTCCAAATACATATGCAGAGGTCAATAATCAGTACCAACGGACAAATCCAAACAGCGCCCAAGCTAAGGTCCAGGAAACAACTGTGGCTCATATCACCACCGAAGACTTTCATCTCCCCACAATGGTCAGCAAGAGCCGGGGGGTTTGGCGGGGAGAAGGCCACTCCCAGAGAAATCACCAAATATGGAATTTGAAAAGGAGATTAGTAAAAACATACAACAAGCCAAACACCGGAGAGGAGAAAACTAGCAATTACCATTCTTACTAATAATTAACAGTGAAAAAAAATCTAATACATTATCAAAAATAATTAATACAATCATTCACCTATCATTAACTGGCAACAAGATGACAATATAAATATATATAATATATATATATATATATATATATATATATATATATATATATATATATATATATATATACACATAACATATATATATATATATATATATATATATATATATATATATATACATACATATGTGTGTATGTGTGTTTGTGTACCCTCAAGTTGTGATTGTTGTTAATATCATCATCGTGTTAATATCATCAGATCTCTCTCTCCTCTCTATCTCTCTCTCTCTCTCTCTCTCTCTCTCTCTCTCTCTCTCTCCCGATGGTGGAATATGAGTATTTATATGATGTTGGTTGGATTTCTCAAGGTAGCAGTATAATTCACAACTTTTATACATATAAAAGTATGCAGTTACTATCTAATGCAATATCAGGCACGAAAAGGATAATTTAATACACTTATTATTACGGAAATAGTTACGTTTTTTTTCAAGTTAATGCTAAAAATTTATCAGTAACAGACGATCTATATAAACATAATATGATTTAGAGAGTTCATTCAATTTGATGTTTATTACTACACCATTTCACTGAAAACTGGAACAATAAGTTACGCCTAAATTGCATATGGAAAACTGTTATCGTGATTTTATGAGTCCTTGAGTAATCCTACATTTATTTTTAGATTTGTATGTGTTAATTGTAACAAATGATTGCATCCTTAATTGAATAATAAACTTTTCTACGTAGTACCTAAAAAGAATACTTTATCATTTGAACAGATGAAATGTTTGAATATTGCCATACCCAATAGCTGGCTTGCGATGGCCACATAAGCTTTTTTGTGCGAGCATACCACTGTAAATCTTTTTTTCGCACCACGGAAGCGGAAATGCCTACAAATATTTATTTTCAAAACCATTTTGCTAACTCAAATCCCAACCAATTTCATAACACGTTGTACATACGGCGCATCCATTTCACTTTTTTTGAACGACGTTCACCGCTGAACTCTATAAAAAAGAAAAACAAAAATCCAATAAAATTTCATGGATTTTGCAAAAAAATGTATTGAGAATTTTATGTGGTGAAAATAAAATGGAAAGGCCGACATTTAAATAATTCCCAAATGCGTTTCCACATTTTAGAACACGTTATGCCTCGCCGGGGCAAGGACGGAGGGACGTAAATGACGAGTTTTTTCATATCTATTTCCAAATGGTCCCTTATTCCGTTTCGAATTAGAATTAAGCTGATAATTCGTATTACTAATCTTTAACTTTTTTAATGAGAAATATATTTTAATACGTTAGCGTGAGGAAGCACTAGATTAGATTAGATTATAATATTTTGGCACATAGCCAAGCGCCGGAGCCAAGGGGCCATTCAGCGCATATATATCTTTAAGAATAAAAGTCACTGTCGTACAAACAAGCATACACACAACCGATTAACATACAAATCATTCATTCATAAAAACCAAACAAGAAACCTAAACAATTAAGAGAAAATTAAAATTCATAAAAAGACCAATATAAAAATGTCATAATTTGCTCTGCCTGAGCACCTTCACCTAAAATATCGCCAAGAGACTTATTTGCCAGCAAACAAGCTCTACGTTTGTTTTCAAAATGAGGGCACTCTCACCAAAATATGCACCACAGTCAAATCCACATGACAAGTGGAACAGCGAGGAACCTGCCTATCCGCTCCACTCATCATTAGATACCCGTGAGTATATTTATGTGGCCAATACGTAATCTAGCTAAACTATCCTCAGACCTTCTATCCATCCGGCTATGAGGCCAAGGATGAACAGAAGGCCTAATCGATTTCAATTTAAGATTATTATCTAAAGTAGACCAGTGGGCCTGCCACTGGTCTCTACAATAAAAATCGAATGGTACTTTTAAAATCAGATACAGGGACGCCCATGTTGGAAATGTGCCTAAGCCTAGTTGCAGCCTGAGCAGCAGCGTCGGCTCGCTCATTCTCACAATTCCAACATGGGACGGAGCCCAACAAAATCCAACAGAAAATCCTCTTCTATTAATTAAAAGATAAAACCAATCTTGTACTTCTTGCACTAAAGGGTGGCAAGAGGCTAGGCTTTTAGAGAAGATAAAACACTCAAGAGTCAGTAAAAATGGTAAAAATCTTGTTAGTACAAGAAACTATAAAGATATATTTAAGAGCAGTCAAAACTGCCAGCAGTTCAGCTGTAAAAACAGAAGAATTAGAAGGAAGTTTCTTTTTAATGATATTTACCACCAGTCACTACAGAGCAACCAACACCATCAGAACCCTTCGAGCCATCAGTATATATATGATGAGAACCACCATGTTCGGAAGCATGGTCCAAGAAACTTGCCCTCAACTGTTCACCAGAACTGTTGCTCCATGCTGTCCCCTAATTGGGCAGATTTCTAGGCATGGTCTATTCCAAGGAGGAAACTTTGAAGGCGAAATTTTCAGCTACTGCAGGGGGAAGTAATCCCACCTCCCTGGCAGAGCTTGCTAGTCGGACTCAAGCGGCTTTGGCAGTCTCGGTCTATTTGGGCTCTGTCAGTTGGTTCTCTAACGTACTTATAATTAGGGTTTAGCTTTGACGTAAGAATTCTTGATATGGCTCTCAAGCCTAATTCCTCCCTACGGATAAATAGTGGGGGAAAACCGGACTCAACATATAGGCTTTCTACTGGTGAAGTTCTATAGGCTCCTGTACAAATACGTAAAGCCATATTTATGGGACAACATCTAATTTCTGCAGTGTGTCTTGCACGCACAACCATAACTTGGCAACCATAATCAATTTTTGCTTAGGCATAACGCCTGGTACATCCTCAAAAGGGTAATTCGATCTGCCCCCCAGTTAAAATTAGATTACACTTTAAGAATATTAAGTCGAAAGTTTCACGTTACATACAACTTCATTAACATGTTGAGTAAAAAGTTAATTTTTTATCAAATGTAACACCTAGATACTTAATGCTATCTTCATAAGGTAAAATCGAATCGTTTAAAAACAACGTAGGGATCTCTTCCACTCTTCTTAATCGACGAAAATCGTATAGCTTTGGTTTTTTCTGGTGAAAATTTGAACCCTTTAGCACTGGCCCATGATGTTGAAGCATTAATAGCAGTCTGGATCATTTGACAAGCTTCAACAGCTGTGGACTTACTACAGATTTATTGCATAATCATCAGCCAAAGGCCAGACCATGCACCCCGACAAGGAACTTGTTCTAGTAGACCGTTGACAGCTACATTAAAGAGTGTTGGACTAAGAACGCTTCCCTGAGGTAACCCTTCTTCCTGAGGGAAAGCAGAAGAAATGTAAGAGCCCACTCTTACTTTCAGGTAACGTTCTGACAAAAAAATCTTTCAGACAATAGAATAAATTACCCACAACACCCCACTCTACAAGTTGCAAAAGGATACCCCTCGCCAGGTCGTGTCGTAGGCTTTTTCTAGGTCAAAGAACACTGCAACAGTCTGGTTTTGCACAGCAAAAGCATTCTGTATCTCCCGAGTAAGGAACATCAAAGGGTCAGAAGTACTTCTATTTTTCCTAAAGCCAAACTGCCGATTAGATAAAAGATTCTTTGAATCCAAATACCACACAAGTCGAGCATTGACCATCCTCTCATAAATCTTGCTAACACAACTGGTTAGAGCAATTGGCCTATAGTTCTTAGGAAGGAAGGAATCTTTAAAAGATTTTAAAACAGGTACAATAATCGATATCTTCCAAGCTCCTGGTGAAGTTCCTGAAAGCCAAAAACTGTTTAAAATGTCTAAAAGAAATTGTTTTGTACTTCTAGGCAAATTAAAAATCATTGAGTACAGTATATCATCTTCCCCAGGAGATGTTGGGGAAGATAACGAGATTGCATGATCTAATTCTTTCATGGTGAAAGGGAGATTATACGACTCTGAATTTAAACTAACAGCAGGAACAACCGTGGTACCATCCCTAATATTCCTGAAAGCAGGAGAGTAATGTAGGGCACTAGATATATTGGAGAATGCCTACCAAAGGTTTCTGCAACTTCTCCAGAATCAGATATGAAGAAGCCATCAATTTTCAAAATAGGCAAGGAGATGGAGAAAATTTCCCTTGCAGCTTTTGGATTCTGTTCCAGACAAACGACATAGGGGAATCATATTTTAATTCACTGATATATCTGATAAACGATTCCCTCTTTGCCTGCTTAAATGTTTTCTTTTGCTTAGCAAGAGCTTTTTTATAGATAATTTGATTTACCAAGCAAGGATATCTACGATATCTCTTGTAGCAAGTTCTTGTTATCTTTCGGCTCAAGGCGCTGCATCACACCACCAAGGTACTGATAGGACGACGACGGCTTACCAGAAGTTCGAGGAATAGACAGCATGGCACCACACAGCAATTATACTGATTAAATACTCATAAGCGGATGTTGGGCTCTGAAAATCTTTTTATATCTTGATCAACTTCAGTAGATTTTTTTAATAATCCCCAGTCAGCCTCCCTTACCTTCCATTTTGGTAAACATAGAGATGGAATATTTTTCATAAACTTTAAGTGAATGGGCCAGTGATCACTGCCATGATCATTCTGGTCTACTACCCACTGGTAATCTAACCTCAAGGACGAAGAGCAGATAGTGAGGTCAATGGCTGAGTCAGTATTATGAAAAACATCATGTCTTGTAGGGGAACCATCATTCATCAAAGTGATGTCATTTAAGTCAAGCAGCTGTTCTATTATTAACCCACCGGTCGCAGTTTGGCTCACCCCAGAGGGTGGGTGCTTGGCATTAAAATCCCCCATCAAAATGAAGGGTTTTAGGAAGCTGGTCTATCAATGTCTGAAGATCATTTAATTTCTAGCTGACGAGGATTACCCTGCGCATCCTGTAATCTACTTTCTAATGATGGATCTAGGTATAAGAACAAATAGTGATCCATTATAATTGAAAACTTGAACTGCACAAGCCTGCAACACAGTGTTCAATTGAACAACCCTATGATTAACAGAACTTGCGGACTATGATGCCTGTGCCTCCCTGAGCACGTACACCTATCAGGGTGGAGGACCTATGGAATGAATAATTAAAAAAAACCCAAGTTGGGAGTGTGCCTCTCCAACTTTGTCTCCTGAAGACACATTGCAGATAGATCATGATCCCTAAACAGAACCAGAACTTGCTCTCTATTTGGTATAAAGCCACGGATGTTCCACTGCATGAGAGCCATTATTAGAGGAAGGCATCTTAAAATTCCCTACTAATTTAGGAATCTGTGTCCTGGTGAGAGAGATCTTTTCAGTTTTACCTGTACTATTTGACCTAGATCTAGGTGTTACAGATCTTTTAGAAGATGGGCTTTCACTTGCCCTTTCAGTTTTTACTTTTGTTTTTCTATGATTGCTGAGTGACCAGTGAATGAGGCGAAGAGGGAGAAAGGGCCCTCTTCTGACGAATAAAGAGGGCCTCTATCTCCTCACCGTCATCTCCACGGTGCACTGTAATGTCAAGATCATGTGAGGGCTCAATGTCAGGCAATGTCCCTGACAGAGAGAAGTCGTCAACATATTGAGACCTGGCTTGAACCCTTGAACCAACAGGGTCCCCTGGCTTGACCAGTCTCTCTGCAACATGGGAAACCCCAACAGGGGGGCCCGCCCATGAGAAGCCCACCAGGGGGGGGGCATGGGAATGCCCCACCAGGGGGGTCTCGGGAGGCCCCACCAGGGGGGGCACGGGAGGCCCCACAGGGGGGCCTGGGGTACCCCACTAGAGGTTGGTGTGGAAAACCCCCCACCCATCAGGGGCACCGGGGAGCCCCACCAGAAGCCACCAGAAGAAGCAGTATTCAATTGATGTGCCTTCAAGGCATCGAAAAGGTTTTCCTGCCCAACAGCTTTTTGGCCTGTCCCACACTGATGTGTTCGTCAAGAGATTTTAGTAATGCATCGTTGTTCTTTCTTGAATGCACTACATTTCTTATCACGGGCTCGATGTTCACCCTTACAGTTTACGCAAACTACTGGTCCAGAACATTCCTCGTGCTCAGGCTGGCCACACGATTCACAGAGTTTATTTCTGGTGCAAACGTTAGAGGAGTGTCCAAAACCAAAACATTTAAAAGCACTGGAGCACTCTCGGTCTATAAGGACGAACTTTCATCATTTCACTATCAAGAATAATTCAGATGGCAGAGAAGAACTTTTAAATGTTAAAATAAGCATCGATGAGCGGGGCACTTTAAAAACCTTCCAAAACCACATCCGGACACATTTCCAAAATTTCCTCCTCATCCATTTCATGTAGATCTTCATTAAATATAACACCCTTCGCATAACTAAAATTATAGTGAGGTTTTACCTGTTTTATCATACCCTCAGGATCAAGCTTCAAATTTAGAAGCATTATCGATTGAATATCTGTCTTCACATGAACTAAGAAATATTACGCCCAAAGCGAGTTAATTCAGGACTCCCAACATTGCCGATCTTCTGGCTTACCAACCTCTTCACTTTGAAGAGGTTGCCTCTCTCACCATGAGTTGTGATAATTAACCACTAGCTGGGTCTGGTGATCTGGAGGTTTTACTTTATTTTACTATTATCTTTAAAATTTCACTTGGTGGTCTATAATCTCAAGATTGCCTAGGGACCTCTTTTGCCCTCTGCGAGTCCAACACTCAATGAATCTGATCTGAACTTTCTGTAGGCTCTGTGAGCTTCAGATTCGTTATTGAAAAATACCCAAATTCAAAAAACCCATAATTTTTGCCAAGTCTATATTCCTTACTTCTTTTACTTTACCAATTTGCAAAATTCATTAAATACAGTTTCATAATTCCAGTCTAAAGGGACTGGTTTCACATATAAAATGTTTTTGTAACAAGGAGTTCCTTTGAAAAAGGCTCAAAGTCACATGGAGGAATTAACAGAATTTTCCTTGTCCTTATCCTTGCCTAAGTCGTCAACAGAAGGTTTTAATGTCTCATAAGACGGTTAGAATTGACGATTCGTCCAGGTAGCCCCCCACCCACCATGGAGCCATATTTAAAGGACAGTGTTACCCCATACAGGGCTGCCCTAGGGTACCACCCAGATATACACCCACCCTCAGTGCTTAAGGCGTCATGATGTCCGTCGAGATCAGACCCACCCGCACTAAGAGCAGGGTTTGACATTCTAAACTTTCCCCTCGCTCGACCACGTTAGGTACTCGAGATTTCTACGGGTTGAGGTGGCATGCTAACCATCCATCACCCTCCACCCAAATCCAATGAGAAAGTCCAAATCATGTCCAAAACCAATCCAAGTCATCAACATAAAACCTCCATGCCTTATAGAGGGAGGAAGCAGAAGGATGAAAAGTTTTAGTAAAAGGAAAAGAGCTGGGGGACGTTATTTAGTTGGATCAACAGCTGGGCACAAGGGCCCAGCAAGAAAGTAGTTCCCACCAGGCATCATGGCCCAAGATGCTGAACCCTCAAGCCCCCAATCCTCTGGGCAAGGATTCAGCATCTGGGGGGTGAGGAAGCACTAGTGAATTCCAGAATTTGTGTGAAATATTTTTGGCTTTATTGTTCTATGAAATGTGCCAACATAAAATATTAGAAAGAGGAGCTTATAAATGTAACATTTCATGAGTATTATGAATTTTTTTTTAATATTGTACATTAGAGGAATTATGGTAACTAATGAAATCATCCTCTAATTGTAGCTTAGCAAATGGCGTATTGCTTACTAAAGTTTAGAATTACTTTCATACAGACCTATAAATTTGTACCCAAAATCAACTTATTTAACCTTTAAAATGCAATAAATTCTAAAAGTAGCGCATATAATAATTGATTATTTTTAACACTGTTTCATGTTCTGACTCTCTCGCGAATTCAGGCAATCTATGAAATGTTTTTTACATTGCATTACGTAACATGACGTTTCGTCGTAGAGCAGAAAAGATTTAATTTTCTGAATATTGTGTAGATTACACTCAGCTGTTAAAATTCAGTTAGGAAGAGATATCAGTACTTTAAGAGAAGAATGGCTGTTAAATCATATATGTAAAGTCAATTTCCATATATATATATATATATATATATATATATATATATATATATATATATATATATATATATATTATATAATCAGGGCGTTGACTCAAGGAAACAGGCCAATCTACACATTTCTTTTATTATCCGCGTTTCGTAATAACATTTATTTTTACATCTTCTGGGAATCTGTCAAATAATTAATATTTTAGAATTATAAAACAATCTTAAACTTTACTAAAAATAAAAAATAAAAACAGTAAAAGACTAAAATTTACTAAAAATATTCAATTACAAAAAAAATATTTAAAAGCTGAGACCGCCGACCAACCTTACGTTAAGCGAAAGGAAGACTGAATGACAGGAGACAACAAAAGAGGAGACACGTTAACTAAGGTACAGTTGGATGGAGGAGATTTGGGTTGGGATTCAAACTGGGGAACCAGCTGCTTAATGAGCAAACGACTCTAAAATGGGTAGTTCTTGAGCGTTTGTTGTTTGCCCTAAGATGAAAAATCGTCTCTTTCGATTTGTGTTTTGCAGATTTTTGCATGGTTCTTGATATTGGAATGTTTAGGGTTAGACAGCCTACTTCCTGTTCGGAAACTTATTCCACGATGAGAATCTATTCTGACCCTCAGTAACCTCTTTGTAGATCCCACATAAGCCCCAGAGTTACACTTTGGGCAAGTATATTTATATACTACATTTGTGGTTAAGAAGGGACTCAACTGATCTTTATATTTAAAGAAAGACCCGATTGTTAAGGGACTTTTTGGTATTAGTTTAATACTGACTGCACCATAATGAGTTTTCCATCATCTGGGTAAACCTTTTTCTGAAGGAGTCATCATGTATAAATGGACAAATTTTGCATAAATGACATCACTTTGGTACCGTGACAAATGTTTTAGTATTGTTAAAAAAACTGCTTATTAAGAAAACTCCGAAGCCTCTTATAAAATAGCTTTTGAGGGAAGCAATTATTTTTAAAAATATTCCAATAGGAAATTTATTTCCTGATTGAAGGAACACCAGTTTGATGTAATAAAAAATGCCCTATGTATAAGAGTTGACAATGAATTGAGCTAAAAAAAAAACATGAGCTGTAATAATTAGATCCTAGACCTGTAAAAGTTTTCTTTCTAAAAACAGAGGTGTTAAAAGAACCATTCTCTCTTGTAACGAGTGCATCTAAAAAAAGCCAATTGACTATTTTCCTGTCTTTCCACCATAAACCTTGATGTTGTGACCATTTATGAATTACCATAGTGTTCAAAGAAAGAGTCAATATCAGTTTTTTCTTGAATAATGCGAATGTGTCATCTACACACCTCACGTAAAATATAGGGTGAAACCTGA
>NC_087216.1:48422962-48430462 GCF_015104395.2 Macrobrachium nipponense | reverse complement strand
CTAGGCCGTAAGAGTTTTAGCTTACAATTGCGTTTTTTCAACTATTTCGGTAGAGTCAAATTTGACCGAACGTGGTTTTTTTTCTATTTATCGTGATTTATATGCAAATATTTCGAAAAAAGAGAAAAGCTACAACCTTCCATCATTTTTAGTTGTATTCTACATGAATTAACGCACATTTTCATATATAAACTTTATGTAACAGCTAATTTTAAATGGTGCAAACATTTCGACAATCGCACAAAAAAATTCTGATTTTTCTTTTTCGGAAGTTCACCGCGCGAACGTAATGTTTTTTTTTTTTGTTTTTTTCATAAATTTACCCTAAATCGAAATATTGTGTAGAGACTTCCAAGTCGTTGCAAAATGAAGGGTAAATGATTGAATATTACTAGAATATAAGATTTTTAGCTTACAATTGCGTTTTTCGACCATTTCGGTAGAGTCAAAGTGACCGAAAGTTGAAATTTTTGCACTTAACGTTATTTATATAAAAATATTTCAAAACTGATAAAAGCTACAACCATGGGTTGTTTTTTGTTGTATTGTGCATGAAAATTTCGCACATTTCCATATATAAAACTTTATGTAACGGCAAATTTAAAAGGGTGCAAACATTAGGACAATCGCACGAAAAAATTTATCGGAAGAGTTATCGCACGAACGTAAGGAAAAAGTTTTTTCATAAATTCACCATAAATCGAAATATTGTGCTAGAGACGTCCAATTTGTTGCAAAATGAAGGCAAATGATTGAATATTACTATAAATGTAAGAATTTTAGCTTAAAATTGCGTTTCTCGACCATTTCTGTAGAGTCAAAGTTGACCGAAGGTTGAAATTTTTGCACTTATCGTTATTTATATGAAAATATTTCAAAACTGATAAAAGCTACAATCATGAGTATTTTTTAGTTGTATTGTGCATGAAATTGCGCACATTTTCATATATAATACTTCATGTAAAGGATAATTTAAAATGGTGCAATAATTATGTCAAAGTGACGAAATAATTCCGAGATGTGTCACTGATACTTTTTAGTGCGATAAGAAAGAAATTCGCGCTTGCGCGCCTGCGTAGCGATTGTAAACAAAAAACAACGCCTTGATCCGTGAACTCCCAGCATCCCCCAAGGCGCGTGATACAAAAGTTTCGGCTGGTAGGCCTATAAGTATTTTCCGCGAATTTTTAAAAAAACTTTTTTGAGCCGACGTATGATACGTCCAATCGGCATACGGGAGACATTTTGACTCGACGTTTAATACGTCCAATCGGCGTAAGAGGGTTAAAGGACATTTGTAGCTTGAATTGATATATATATATATCATATATATAGATATATATATATATATATATATATATATATATATATATATGCATGTGTGTGTGTGTTTGTTTGTATGCCAGTCTTTTATGCTTCCGTGAATGTATTTATGTATCAGCATTATAAATCTTCAAAGTAACATGGAACGAAAATATTCCTTACTTCACAGAAAAAACGTAGATTTTTTAGAACGACCCATGAAGATGAGCTATGGATAATATAGTAAATGAGTCATAGTGGCTTAAAATCAATACCGTTATTTTATTTATTTCTTTTAGCAATCTGTCAAACGTTTTAACTTATCATTGAGAATGTTACTGTGAAAGTTGACATCGCGTTTTTTAATGACATATATTACTTCTCGTAATTAATCACCATCAAACAGAAGACGAACATTGTCACGTAAAGAGTATCTTTTAAGGATAGATATTCTCTTTGTTGATTTTTCTCAATTAGATTTTATGAATAAAAAAAAGTTTTTATAATTTTCGTGTGCATTAATGTTAAATTTAATGGAGTTGTATTTTCACCATTGTGAAAGACCACTTGAATGTTTAAAAGAAGTATTTATGCAGATACCTTTGTATAAGTAACGACAAGGCTTTTTGTCCTAACTGCCTGTGATTAATGGGTTATAATTACCCATTTTATATCTATTGTTCAATGAACGGGATGAATACCCAATCCAGTGAATTTCGGCCATCATTATGTATATATTTATGAGATACCACCTCATTTGAAATACCGATGATACAGTAATTGATGGCTGATAAAATACGGTAATGAAATGACACACACACACACACACACACACACAC
The DNA here is from genome assembly GCF_015104395.2 of Macrobrachium nipponense. Classification (NCBI taxonomy): domain Eukaryota; kingdom Metazoa; phylum Arthropoda; class Malacostraca; order Decapoda; family Palaemonidae; genus Macrobrachium; species Macrobrachium nipponense. The sequence continues at coordinate 48,428,321 of NC_087216.1, read as the reverse complement.
ACACACACACACACACATATATATATATATATATATATATATATATAATACACGTACAGCAGGGGAGGGGGGTGGTGTGGTGTTTTGTAGCTTTAACATAAATAGTAAGATCCCTCAGAGGGCAAAGAAAGACTGAATTATGGCTCAAATGTTACTGTATTGAAAAGGGCAGGAAATTGAACACTATCACTTCCTAAGGAACCACAGCTCTTAAACCAAGATATCTTCTAAGGGAGCACAACTGTGGGAATGAATGAATCACTATGGAGGATCGCACAAGCACTGATAAAAGAACAGAAAATGAAATATAAGAAGATTGCCACCACTCGTTTGCATGTACCTTTCTTAGTAAAATGTAGGTGAAGGAAGTCGACTTCTTCAAAGCACTAATAGGCAAGGCTTCTCACGTGGTAGGCCACAGTTACCTGAGTTCAGTCGGGGGGCTAGATCAGCAAGGTGTGACCTTACCCGAATTCGGGTGTGGGAAGAAGTGAGGCCGACTTTCGTGTGCTCTTGGCTTTTATGCATCTCGATGACTCATCTCTGTAGTTCCTGAAGAGTGCAAACGGGGCAGTGCAGGCGAAACAAGAGAATTGTGGGATATGATGATAAGGTCTCTCTCTCTCTCTCTATCTCTCTCTCTCTCTCTCTCTCTCTCTCTCTCTCTTGCAGACAAAAAATACTATTAACACTCACAGCTCGCAAGCAGAGCCTGAAGGCAATCCCTAACTAAGAGAAGAATTGGATGGTCAGGAAACTCGTCTATCTCAAGAAGTGAACGGCGCTTAGGTACCCTTGCTTTTGGTGGTGATCCCTGTGGGTCGAAGTTGACTCTGGAAAAATAGAAAAAGGGAATAAAAGCCACCATGAATGATGTTTGTCAAAATATTATAACTTAATTGTGAAAAAAATGGTGAGGTCTCAACGATGTAACCTTCATATTTGGCGAATTTCATGAGATACTTCATCATATTATTTTTCCTTGCATAGATGACCATCTCTCTCTCTCTCTCATCTCTCTCTCTCTCTCTCTCTCTTGTATTTTAAGCTTTAGAGTAAAAAATGACATAACACACCAAGCCCTCGTGTAAAAGAGAGAACAAGAAACGCTTCTTAGTTGAGCATAATTCTTACTACAATCTACTATGAAATACACAGCCTGACAAAGATGACACTTTGTCACGGGGTATCTTAAATCCCTATCTAATTTTTGACTGTATTCTGTATCAGGAAAGTTGCATAATTTTGGGAATTATAAGAGTAACACCGACTTCTCTTAGACATCGCCAGGCAACTCAGAGGAATATCTTTCGGAGGTATAATGACGTAATTTATGACGACATTAACTTGCCTCCTTCTCGATGGATGATTGGCTATTTGGGAAAAAGTTTTAACTTCTGGCAACAATGAAATAAAAAACCAATACTCCTTGTTTACACTTTATAGTAGTGGTAGTAGTCGTAGTAGTGCTAGAATCCTTAAAGAAAAGGTTTCCACAAGTAATCCGAGAAATTACTTTCTATCACTATTTCACCATTGAAAAATTATACAATTGAAAATCAATTAAGAAAGTGAAGAAAGCTTTGTTCTGAAAGTTATATTTTACTAAGAAATCAACAATTATTGTTTTATTGAGCATTATCTTTCTGCACTTTATGGAAGGCAACAAATGACGAAGACTTAGTGGCCTTGGATGTCCGGGTGTACCCTTTACCCGAATGGCCTTGGATGTCCGGGTGTACCCTTTACCCGAAAAAGGTCATTATTCATTTACCTGTTCAAGCTTACATAGGGTTTACCACTGGCCTACTAACTTCTAAATAATTGTGCAAGTTGAATCACAAAAGCTCTCCTGCAACCACGGGGACAATGACTTATCATAGCCGCCATTTTTGAAGCCTTGACAAGGTACGAATATTAATTCAGGATTTCATGTATAACTTTGAACCCTTTAATTACAGTGTTCCGCCACTGGCTTCGGCTGACTTTATTTTACTCTTATGAATATACTTTTTTCTAATATAAGTAATAAAGAATGCTGCCGAAAATTAGGTAGGGATGTAAAGTATACTATGGCTAAGTAATATCTTTGTCAAATGCACAGAAAAAAAGTTATTCAGGACAAAAAACACTGGGACAAAGGTTCTGAGTCTCATAGTAGCTCCTTTTAAATAGAAGCCTTCCCTTTCTATTCTGTCCTCTGGAATTACGTTTTTCCTAGAATTATACTGCATTTTCCTCTGTGAAGTAACCCACTCTCTCATCCTGAGTTAGTCTTGTCATTGACACTTAATAGTGTATAAATGGTAAGGTTTTAAAATAATAATAATAATAATAATAATAATAATAAAATAATAATAATAATAATAATAATAAGTGTGGCGCCGTGGCAAAGCAGGTTAGGTCATCAACGGACTGGTTAAGCAACTGGGGCCGATCAGTCGTAGGAGGGGTGACCGCTCTCCTTGGCACTGATTCCTTGGGAAAGGATCTTTACCATAATATCCTCAGTCTACTCAGCTGTAAATGAGTACCTATTCCTGATGGGTAAGGTTTCAGCTACGGGTTAAATAGCAAAACTCAGCAATGAAGGAAAGAAATGAAGGGTTAAACAACAACAACATAAATGGAACCTCTGGCAACAGAGGAGCTTCGTCTGGCAGCCAGGTATTCAGCCCAATTGAAGGGGTAGACGGTCAGGTACTTGGTAGTTGTCATCCAGCAACTGACCACCACAATGACAGTAACCAACAGCTGAGTAAACAACAGGCCTGAGATGAAGCTACAGAAGCAAACCAGAGGAAGAACGAAATGGACGAGAGAAGAAAAATAAGGAAATATGGAGATGCTACATCAGAAAGCAACCCAATGGAGAGATGATATAGAAGAAAGTTGATCAACATCTGGAACAAATGAGAGGAATAACACCCCCCAAAACAGAGGAGAGGCTGGCAGACCAAGTAAGAAACAAGAAAAAGAACTGGCTCTCCCCAACAGAAAGAGAAGAAATGGAAAGGGTAATGACACACAGTAACGAATTACAAGAAGACAAACCGAGAGATGATGCCCCAGAAGACGACAGGGATGATGAGGTATGAAACAACGACACACGAAGAAACGCCGACGAAGTAACAGAGAGGATGGAATGGGTAGAAAAGATCAGACAATGGATGAAGTGAGATACAGAGAGAACAAAGATCCCCTCCATGGAAGCCGACAACACCAAGAAATTAAGGGAGAAAACAAGTGAGGTCATGAAATAATGGGAATAATACACACCACCAGTACCACAGAAACAAATAACTTGGTATATGCAGGAGCAAGATTAGTATCAGAACTAATGGGGATAAGAACACCAACACCACCAACCCAACAGAAACCAAAACAGCAACCTCCTTGGAAAAAGAGCCTGGAAAAGCAAATCATGGTGATGAGATCTGACTTGGGTAAACTGAAAGAGATGGCAAAAAAAGGCTAAGAAGCAAGAAAACAAGGGAGGAACTCAACGAAAAATACAAAGTATAAGAGAGGGGACTAAAACAACACAACAAAAGATGTAAAACAGAATTTTAAGGCCAAAGCACATAAGATACAACGGTACATGAACGGGAATAAGGGATACCAACAGAACAAACTATTCGGAAGCAACCAGAAAAGACTATACAGCCAACTAAGAGGGGAAGACAACCACCAAGAAATTCCTGAAGGTGAACCAAGTAAAAGACTCTGGGAAAACATATGGAACAATCTGGTATCACACAACAAACATGCAGCATGGCTCCAGGAAGTCAATGAAGAACGAAAGCAGGGAGAATAAAATAAAGATTCACAGAGATCACAACAGACGCACTCAGACACCAACTAAAGAAAATGCCAAACTGGAGAGCCCCAGGTCCCGATGAAGTCCATGGATAGTGGCTCAAAAACTTCAAGGCCCTACACCCATGAATAGCAGAACAACTCCAGCATTGTATTACAAATCACCATGCGCCCAAATGGATGACTACAGGAAGAACATCCTTAGTACAAAAAGACAAGAGTAAGGGAAATATAGCCAGTAACTACAGGGCTATCACCTGCCTACCAATAATGTGGAAGTTACTAATAGGTATCATCAGTGAAAGGGCTATGCAACTACCTAGAGGAGACAAACGCCATCCCCCACCAACAGAAAGGCTGCAGGAGGAAGTGTAGGGTCACAAAAGACCAGCTCCTGATAGACAAAATGGCAATGAAGAACATTAGGAGAAAGAAAACCAACCTAAACATGGCATGGATTGACTATAAGAAAGCCTTCGACATGATACCACACACATGGCTAATAGAATGCCTGAAAATATATGGGGCAGAGGAAAACACCATCAACTTCCTCAAAAATACAATGCACAACTGGAATACAATACTTACAAGCTCTGGAATAAGACTAGCAAATGTTAATATCAGGAGAGGGATCTTCCAGGGCGACTCACTGTTCCCACTACTCTTCGTAGTAGCCATGATTCCCATGACAAAAGTACTGCAGAAGATGGATGCTGGGTACCAACTCAAGACAAGAGGCAACAAAATTAACCATCTGATGTTCATGGACGACATCAAGTTGTATGGTAAGAGCATCAAGGAAATAGATACCCTAATCCAGACTGTAAGGATTGTATCTGGGGACATCAGGATGGAGTTTGGAATAGAAAAATGCTCCTTAGTCAACATACAAAAGGCAAAGTATTGAGGACTGAAGGGATAAAACTACTAGATGGGAGCAACATCAAACACATAGATGAGACGGGATACAAATACCTGGGAATAATGGAAGGAGGTGATATAAAACACCAAGATATGAAGGACACGATCAGGAAAGAATATACGCAGACTCAAGGCGATACTCAAGTCAAAACTCAACACCGGAATATGATAAAAGCCATAAACACATGGGCAGTGCAGTAATCAGGTACAGCGCAGGAATAGTGGAATGGGCGAAGGCAGAACTCCGCAGCATAGACCAGAAAACCAGGAATATATGACAATACACAAAGCACTACGCCCAATAGCAAATACGGACAAGACTATACACTCGTGAAGACGAGTAGCTCAAGAGTGCATGGAAACAAGAAGGGCTAATAAAAGTAGACGAAGACCAGAAATATACAGAGACAGAGAATGACAAACAGAACAGAGGGCTGGCACAACATACCAATGCACAGACAATACATAAGACAGACTAAAGAATTAGCCAGCGATGACACATCACAATGGCTACAGAGGGGAGAGGTCAAGATGGAAACTGAAGCAATGATAACAGTGCCACAAGATCAGGCCCTAAGAACCAGATATGTTCAAAGAGCGATAGATGGAAATAACATCT
>NC_087216.1:48400462-48417962 GCF_015104395.2 Macrobrachium nipponense | reverse complement strand
ATATATATATATATATATATATATATATATATATATATATATATATATATATATATATATATATATATATATATATACATACATACATACACACACACACACACACACACACACACACACATATATATATATATATATATATATATATATATATATATATATATATATATATATATATATATATTGCATTACCCTCTCAGTCTAAATTTAGAAATGGAAGTCCGTGGTAAAATACATAATAATGTAATGAAATTCACTCATACATGCTTTATGTGTTTTATGGGTTACTGTTAGCATTTCAGTTAATCTTTTGTTGATATCCATCGCTGAAGAATCATCAAAATATAATTTGGGATTGTCAGCTACATGTAATTAGGTTACAAATTGCTAATATTGTGGCCGTTGTTCATTTATTATTATTATGAAGAAATCTTACTAAGTAAATATTTTTCGTCTTTAATTCATATATAACTTTCTTCACATAGAAACCCATTTCCTTAATAAGCCAAAATGGATTTTAGTTTAAACATATGATTGCTTTGATGCTTGACTCTTGCACATTGAAAAAGAGAGAGAGAGAGTAGAGGTTAGAGCTTTACACTCATACTGACGTGTACAAAATAAACTAACCATAAAAGACCTCCAAATGAAAAATGTAAATGATACCTTCACAACTGACAAGAGACAACAGAGTTTCAAGGATTATCAGCTTAAAGTTTAGGTAGGCAGTGTAGAAAGTTATTGTTAGCTCTGTTTATACACACATGTAAATAAGTTTGGTATGAGTCAATTAAAACAAAGAATATGCGGAAATAGGGAGTGAGAGAGAGAGAGAGAGTGAGAGAGAGAGCAAATAAAATACCTTGACTGCTCACTACACAAACTTCTTAACACTGCGCGGCTGTCGACTGGAATTTGATTATATAGAAAATTTTTAAAAGAAAAATTTTCATTCTAATTACTGGCTCCCATACATTACGTAGTTTTTTGGGTGGAGGGGGTGAAAGTTGCCGTATGCTTCGTTTATCACTCCATTGTAGTATTGACTGTAGCCGCCTCTATTATTATTATTATTATTATTATTATTATTATTATTATTATTATTATTATTATTATTATTATTATTATTATTATTATTATTAATTTATCGTATAAACAAAATCTACAGTCATATATGTGTACAAATATATTCAGAAATAAAGTTAAGCAGAGAGTTTTCGAGAATCTTTAGGATTCCCCCTTTCAACCGTCCATATTCTAAAAAGCTTTTTGTTTAGCTTTTTTTACATCTGAATATATTTGTACGCATAAATACTGTGGATTTGCTCCTCAATTTGAAGACATGTTGCTGTGAGATTTTAAAATTATTATTGCCAATTCACTAAATTCTGCCATTTTATTCAACACAATTTATTTAAAAGAGGGTCTTTTTCCAAAATAAACATTCTTCAGGCTATATGACCCTAGCGCCCAGCGAGAACCAGGCACGAGGAGTATCAGGAGAACCCTGCTGCACGACAATTGCCTGCCAAGGACTAGAGAAGGCCACGCTCGTCGAGAAGAAGGACAGCCTATCCTCCGAATGGAAGACCTCCGCCATCGCACGAACTCTGTAGCAGATCCCCCCTCGTGAACCGGAAGAAAATGGCATGGCAGACAATCTCCATGGATGTGGGCAACGCAACGACATCGCCGATTGCCTTTGTCGCTTGGGAGAGATAGATGTGAAAGGAAGAGCAGAGGACAGTAACTAAGAAGCTTGTCGCCCTCAATGGGAGCAAGGTACGCCGCCCACAAGGGCGTGAAGACTACCGCAGCGGTATCATCAACCGACTATGTCCCTACACCAGAAGAAGACAAGATCCTACGGATGAGCCTCAACTGCCACTTCATCATGCAGCCGAGACCGATGGATAAACAATTGGAAATCCAATATCTCCTTGATGGCATGCAAAAGCAAGAAGACCTTGGGAACCTACGGACGACTGACGCCCTTCAACCACTTCTGCTTGCTGAGGCTCTCACAGACCGTGAAGACTACCGCAGCGGTATCATCACCCATGACCTGAGTAATGAAGCAGCCAAGCAGTTAAGGAAATGAGAGGACGTCACTGTGCGTAGGGTGGACAAAACTGCTTCCTTTGTTACTTATCCAGACCGAAGAATATAATCGGAAAATAGAAGAAATCCTGACGACACCACAAAATTCTGCAGGATCACCAAGAACCCTGTCAATGACATCAAACGAGAGGCAAATGGAATCACAGAAAACAGAGATGGTCACTGCCCTTCTATCTACCACCTATTTCGGGCGACTATAACCTGGGGTACATCTACAGGAACGTTAAGACCATAAGCAAGGGAACCCCCTTTGCCCAATTATTAGTCAGATCCTTTCCCCAACATATGTGTTGGCCAAGAAGCTCAACATCATTTTGACCCCGTACGTCCCGGATACCTACAGCTTGAAGTTGTCAGCCGAGTTCCTGGATACACTACTAGTAATGCCCGCCGGAGGATGTATCACTTTTAATGGATAGGAATCCTTATTTACCAACGTCCCCATTGATGAGACCATTCAAATAATAAACATCCCTGAACCTGCCCTTCGTGTCCTGCTGGAAATCTGTACTAAGAAGACCCCCTTCTCTGACCACCACAGTTGCATGTACACCAAGATCGATGGGATGGTGATGGGTTTTCTTCCCTTGGAGTCCTCATTGCCAATTTTACATGGGCAAAATCAATGAAAGGGACTTCCAGAATTCCAGCAAAACCAAGGATGTATGTGTGCTACATCGATGACACTTTCATCAGCGCTGACTCCCAGAAAGGGATAGAGCAGCTGTGACATGCATTCCATGATTACAGCTGCCTTTTCTTTTCAATAGGACACTGCCAATACTGCCACCTCCCCTTCCTCAACGTCATTGTCGAACAGCAAGGCACCCAATTCCATATGAACATGTACACTAAGCCAACAAACCTGTGTATGTGCATGTACGGAGAGAGCAAGTGCCCTGAGAGGTATAAGCGCTCCACCATCACTGCCTTCATCAGGAGGGACCTCTCGCATTGCTCTTTCTGGTACGACACACACACAGTGAACTAGAACGCGTGATCCATGTTTTCGTCAACAACGGACTCACTAATCGTGCTGTTGATGCTGTGATAGCGAAGAACATCGAAGATTGGTACTTCCAGGAGCCCCGCCCTGACATCCCAGAGCCCATCAAGCTTTTTTTACATAGGGCACTTCCAATGAGGTATAAGGGGGACTAGCAAGCCCTCAAGACCGTCATCCTCTTCGCCAATTTTTACATGGGCACCGTCAAATAGAGGGTCTTCCAGAATTCCAGCAAACCAAGGATGTATGGGCGCTACATCAATGACACCTTTATCAGCGCCGAACTCTCAGGAAGAGGTACAGCAGTTGTGATGTGCAATTCTATGATCACAGCTGCCTTTCCTTTACAATTACACTCTGCCAAGACTGCCACCTCCCCTTTCCTGACATCCTTTGTCGAGCAGCAGGACACCCGATTCCACATGAATATGTACACAAAGCCGACGAAACTAGGTATGTGCATGAATGGAGAGAGCAAGTGCCCTGAGAGGTATAAAGCGCTCCACCATCACCGTCTTCATCAGGAGGGCCCTCGCACTGCTCTTCCTGGTGCAACCCACAGAATTAGAGCGCACGGCCCAGGTCCTCGTCGACAATGGACACACTAACTGCACCGTCGATGCTGTATTAGCAAAGAATGTCGACGATTGGTACCTTCAGGAACCCCGCCCTTACATCCCAGAGCCCATCAAGCTTTTTCACAAAGAGCACTTCTACCCGAGGTATAAGGTGGCCGAGCAAGCCCTGAAGACCATCATCAAGGGAAACGTCACCCCCACAAATCAGGATAAGAACATCAATTTAATAATATGTCATAAAATGAAGAAGACAAGCAGCCTGGTGATGAGCAAACAACCAGCAGTCCCCTGCAGGATCCCTTGAAGAAGACAAGCATGGTCTACCGAGGATGCCTTTGTAAATACATCTGCATGACCCCCATGCGATTCTCCAAGAGAATATCCTGCCGTGCCCAAGGAGCCATTTATAATCATGCCAGGACTGCCCATAACACAAGAATAAAAAGGAGCGATAATATACCTATTATCGAGATTATTGACCAAACTACTGATCCCCGACGTTTGCGAATCCTGGAAGCCCTCCATATAGGAAAGGAGAAACCTAACTTGAACATTACCCAAGAAACGTTTTTCCTCCCTACCGCCACCCGAAGATCAGCAGCGAACGACCACCCAACAATGCCAGATATTCAGGAGCACCAGCGGGATGAACTCCAGACATTCATTCCCGGATACACTTTACTCGAGCGCTCGCACGACTGAATCCCTGCAACCGTCAAGTGAGATACCCGACTTCGCCCCAGACCGGCGCGACCAACGAGAAATCAACTCTAGGATTCGAGCCACTATAAATACCGGCATGCAGACACCATCTCTTCACTTTTATTATTGATTATTGACTTATTATTATTATTATTATTTTTTTTTTTTTCAAAATTTACGGCAGGGTAAAAACTATGTTTTTTTTTTTTTATTACGACATCAGGTTTTAAGTTATCTGATTCTAAATTGTTATTTTTCTATTGTTCAAAGGATTTTGGAAATTAATAAACAATCCAGCATAAAAACATAATTGCTCTTAATAAGTAAGCTAAACAACTAATTTTCATATATTGTAGTTAGGTAACTCGGCTGATTCTCACAATAATGATTGAATGTTTATTTCACAGGGTATTTAATCTCTTTATTTAGCAGCTTACTCCCGGTTTCGGTTGCAACTGTCAAAAGTCTTACATACTCAAGAAACTGTTCACATATACACATAAACAACAACAGTTCATTTATAGTCTCGTGTTTGTAAGTGAAATCAAGTTGTAAAGATGTTATGTCATCTAATTATAGTCATTCTAATGAAAAATCGTCTTCTACTTCATGAATTCTTTATATTTATTTATTCATTTTAGTATTTTAAAAACCTTCAATGATTCCCCAGTCCTCATTGCTGTAGATGTAATAAGTCTCTTAACTAGAAAATAAAACCTAAAGTATTTCTAGGCCCCAAATATTTCCTAATTTCCTCTTCGCCTTTTTCTACAGGTTTATAGACTCCTGAAAAATTCCTTTTATATATATTTTTTTCCTGTAAGTTTGAGCAATTCATCATGCTCTATGAAAGTACTAAGAATTTTTTCCCCTAAGCATGGTCACTAAACAATTATATTGCTAGTGAACGTTATCTAACATTTACAGGAGAGAAAAAAAACATTATTCTTACTGATCTGACAATAGATTAGGTTAACTGAATTTCTTCGAAAATAGAACGTCGTATCATTTGATATTCTGTTTTATTGTTTTTTTTTTTTTTTTTTGCTTCCTGGCGAACATTATTAATCGCTATGAAATGTAATAGGCTCAATATAATATAACTATAATATATATACCATACATACATATATATATATATATATATATATATATATATATATCTATATATATATATATCTATAGATATATATATATATATATATCTATAGATATATATATATAGATATATATATCTATATATATATATATATATATATATATAATATATATAATATATATATCTATGATATATATCTATCTATCTATATATATAGGATATATATATATATCTATAATACAGATATCTATATAGATATATGTATATATCTAGATATATATTCTATATATATATATATATATATATATATATATATATATAGATATATATAGTATATATATATATATATATATATATATATATAGATAGATATATCTATATATACATATATCTATATTAATATTAATATATATATATATATAGATATCTATATATATATATATATAGATATATATAGATATATTATATATATATATATATATATCTATATAGATATATAGTCTATATAGTATTATATTATATTATTACTATCATATCTATATATATATATCTATATATATATATTCTAATATATATATATATATATATATATATCTAGTATATATAATATATATATATACTATTATATATATAGATTTATTAATATATACTATATATATATATTATATCTCTATATATTAATATCTATTATCGATATATATATCTATATCTATATATATATTATATATATATACTATATCTATATATTCATCCTATATGATATATATATATATATATTTTCTATATATATTATATATATAAGATTATATACTATATATATATATATATATATAATATATATATATTCATATTCCATTAAAGGTCCTTTACTCTACAGGGCTTTATTTGGCCATCTTTTTTACTAGGAAACATTATGGCAAATGAGTCTAAAAAAACATAAAAAGGATATTTGCACTTAAACTCACAGTTAACCTTAAAAGCGAGAGAGTTCATGCGAGAAAAGTACCAGGTACATAATCGTAATAATTATTTATAACAGTCTAATACTAAAGTTAAACGGTTTTGAAAAAAGGACATTCCTTTATCACTCTATTTCTCCGCAGAGATGAATTTGGTGGAATGAAGACAAACAAGTGCTATTCTACCGAAGAAACTCAGTGTTAGCGATTCATTTCTTCCTACATAGACAAGATTATTCACAGCATATTTTAGAAGCCAAAAAGTCATTCATATCCTAAAATATGCTTAGTAATACATACTCTTACTGACAAGATATTTCTATATATATTAGTAAGATCAGGGCATACTATCGTGAGGTTTTTTAATAGAATGAATGCCTCTTTTTGCAACAGAAATTTCAGGTGTGATTATCCTTTAGGAGTAATTTTACAAAAGCTTACTTGATCCTTTTTTCTTTTTATATTAAAAGGAAAACAGTCCATTTTAACATTGACAAAGTAATCCGGTGAGAGCTTATGCCATCCATAATGAGGTTAGCGGCACGCGTACATCTTTCCCAGATTACCAGTTATAAGCCACAGAGACGAAACGTTTGCATTCCAAGTCATACTTAATCTCAACAACTGAACGTTCTCAGCACGAGAAGACAAGAATATGAGGACAAGAATGTATAAGATGAGGGAATATATTCCTTTTTATCACAAATAAATCTTAATTATGTGGAATTGTTGCCTTTGCAAGATCAAGACTCGATCTTAAACAAAATTGTTCCTCCAAAAGAACAAAGAGCAGGGTACTCCGCACGATATGGATGAAATGGATCTCAAGGAGTGGAAAGTATTGTATTATGGCCTAATCTCCAGCGACAAAAGGAGAGATTACCGTGAACGTATCTAAATGGGCTTATTTGCTTAGATTCTCGTAGTTGTCAGTAGTTGACGCTACTCTGATGTAGCTGGCGAAAATGATTGTTAAATGGTAACAGCCTACGTGGTTCGGTACACCAAGTAATAGTTGAATCTTGACACATGGAACTTTTTACAATTCAATACTACCAGTATAAAAGGATGGAAGATTTAAAATTGATAAAAAATGTTAGTTAATGGTTCCATCGAGTATTTGTTAAACCTATCACTTGATTTTAAATGCCTTAAAAGTACAGCTCCCTCTTATGTGAGATTTATTGTCATTCAACAGAGTAAACACTGTATATATGAATATAATTTAATATATTCTGACAAAAATTTTAAGTACATACAAATACCTGAAAACTTCTTACAATAATGTAAAATGATGTCAGGAGAGAAGAATGAACGATATCACATAGGAGCACAAAACATTTATCTGATCTTTTTAATAATAAAATAGGCTCCAGTATATTATACAAAACCACAAAGTTCTAGCAAAATTTGGTCATGGAATGTTTATCACTTCCAAAATTTCTGTTGAGGCGGAAAAGGCTAAAATAAAACACATTGCAAACGTTCCGTGTTTAATAGGGTTAAAACAACCTTCCTGTCTACTTGCGGACCTATGATCTCATTACTGTGCCCTAATCACAGAATCCCGTTGAATGGAATATTGTACGTATTCTTCGATTAACTCTCTCATTACATAGACGCAACGTGAAGTTTCAGCCTGATTAGGGTCATTAATGAGAGCGTAACGAAAATAACTGACCCTTTCCCCTCGCCCATGTCATTAACCCTATCTTTGATTTGATATCATAACTGAATATCCTTCATTATGGCCCTCATTCTTACGTGTTGAAATTTGAGAAAAGATGTACAATACCATGTATCATCGATATTTTCATATCTACTGTTATCTTCATAAATTATTATTATTATTGTTATTATCATTAATAATAATAATAATAATAATATTATTATTATTATTATTATTATTATTATTATTATTATTATTATTATTATTATTATTATTATTATTACAGCCATCCTATTCGATTGGGTTGTTTTATAGTGTGGAGTTCCGGGTTTGGCTTGCTGCTTCCTTAGAAGTCCATCACTTTTTCAAGTAACTTAGGCATCATTCCTTGGTGTCCCCTATGATTATGGGTTACACAATTTACACTGGCATATCCCATATCCTTCTTATTTTTATTTTCACGTCTTGATACTTATCAAGCTATTCTCTTTCTTTTCTCATCTACGTTGGTGTCCCATGGTATTGTGACATCAATGAGTGATACTTTCTTCTTGATTTTCTCAATGTTATGTCTGGTCTAATGACACGTATCTCACTACGTTGTTCTGATATAACAGTCCCGGAGGATCTTTGCCAGATCGTTTTCTTATCACTCCTTCAGGTTGGTGCACGCGTACCACTTATTACTGCAAGGTAGCTGGTGTTTTCTTGCACAGGCTCCAGTGGAGGGCTTTTGCTACTGAATCATGCCCCCTATTTGTACTGGTTCTGGCAAAGTGTCAGACATTATGGTCTTGATCTCATATTGCGGTTCCTACATAGGGGTGAGATGTTATTTCCGTCTATCGTTTTTTTGTTAATATTTCTGGTTCTCCCTTCTACAGCCTTTGCCATGTTTCATCGCTGGCCAGTTCTTTAGTCTGTCTCATGTACTATTCCTGCCGTACATGTTGTGCCATTTATTATAATTATTTTATTAGTTATTATTATTATTATTATTATTATTATTATTATTATTATTATTATTATTATTATTATTTGTTACGATGGTCTGAGCGACTTATACATCTTCCGCATACGACCCACCTCTGTTCTTGAGGCATCCGCCAAAAGGAGATCAGCAGCTGAGCCAATTAACCAATCAGAATTCGTTGCTAAGGACTCAAGCTGTGCGACAGAATATATATACGTAAGACTCCTGCAAGTATTTTATTATTATTATTACATAAAGATTGATTCTGACAAAAGTGAAGGGAAAAAAACAAGTCCATATAAGTTCACAATAAAAGCTCTTCACCTAACACGAAAGACATTCATTGCATTCAAGCTTCTGAACGCTTCAGGGTTATCATGACTAAACTTGCATAAAGACATACCCATAGGTCAGTCAGTAATAACAGATTAAGAAACCCGCCCACCATCACTCCCCTTAAAAGAAAAAAAAAATAGAGAGAATTAAAACTAACAATAAACGCAATAATTATAATTCAAATGAATTATTTAGATATATTCATAAAGTAGCAAATATCAGAATATTTCATCCATTTTATTCCTACCGTCGTAACCAGTTTTTCCTCTTGGGCTTCGTACTCCTAGGAGTTATTTCCTTCGGAAGGGGGAAGACTAACTAGCAATTATCACTCATTTCCGTCATTCCATCAGCATCTCATTATTTCATTTGATCCATTTCTCTCGCCCCCCACATCTCGTTTCCTCCTACTTTTTCACTTCTACAAATTTTTCACTGCGGGGCAAAGGAAAATGTTCTCTTTCTAGTACGTTTCTATCCCACATGCAATTGTAACGTAAAATGCGAGAAAATCAATGGGTTATGTTTTGTTTCTTGATGTCATAGAAAGGTGTTCTGAATAGTAATGTCATTACTGTTGGAATATCTTTTAAATTACTGCAATAAATAATAGGGAACACTACATGCGATCTAAAGAGAAAAATATTTATGTTGGTTACACCCATTTATATATATATATATATATATATATATATATATATATATATATATATATATATATATATATATAACATATATATATATATATATATATATATATATATATATATATACGATAGATAGATAGATAGTAGATAGATAGATAGATAGATAGATAGATAGATAGATAGATAGATAGATATAAGTGTAATTTCCAAGCTTCAATATACGCAGATCTTTTCCTAATGTCATGAGAAACCATTTATGTGGAAGATTTAAGAATTTCACTTCGCTATTGATGTACCGGAAAATGTAATTAATGAGGAATATCATTATGTACATAATATGAAATATTTTTACCATGAAAATTTTATCGCGAGTGAAAATCTTAACTGAATTACACCTAAGTAGAAGGAATATTTCTATAAACGGATAGAATATTTTCGACCTTCTTCAGTCTCGTCAGGAATTTTCTGCGATCTCCTCCATTTTTTCATTCTCACGATTAGTAAAGGCCATAAAAATTCTATATCATTTTCGCTTCCAGTCCCATAGAATTTGCATATATTCCTGTTACTTTTTTTTAGAGCGAGTTACGTTTCACGCATAGGATTCCTGTTATTGTGTTTAAAAACACGATTTTGCAATTTTCAAGGTGTTACCTCCAGTCGCATGTTGGTTGAGAAATGGTTTAAAATAAGAATATTGCCTTAATCATATAATCTTTCATTATGAATTTATAATGAGAGATAATTTTTCCCATCTCTAAAGTCTAGTATGTGACCGTGTTGTTTCACTTATAAACTGTTTTCGTTCTGTTATATGCCAGCCTTGGCCAAGCAACGGAACGTTATAAAATGGCTGACAATTAAACAAAACAATATTGAAAAAATAGAAATATCCCTAAACTTTGGTACTCTTTTTAGTTAAGTTGCTTCAAGGCGTAATTATGCTCAGTTAACAATTAATTACATTTACTCAACAAGTAATAAGAATAGTTTATAAATCAATTATACTAGTAGCACACGTGAATAATAATAAATACGCTACAATGATGAAGATTTGGCGGTACCAAAAGATGAAATTCCTCGTTGCACGGGGATAAGTCCAGACGACGAATGCAAGGGCGAGCAGAGAGTGTCTTAGGTCACTCACGATAAGGCATCCATTCTTCGTATTCACTATCACCGTGCCCACGAGTGGCACAGTCAATCGAAATTCACTTATATACCGCACTGGTCAAAATTGGAATAAAATAGTATGCAAACGAAGGGTGGTAGGCTGAGAAAAGGATCGATAGGGGAACAAAAGGAGGGTGTACTTAGATGACTGGAAAGAAAGAGAAATACACTGGTGAACACAGGATATACCTGAAGGGGTTCGTTAAAAGTCGAGAAGTATATCAGTAGGAAGAAAAACAGGCCATCAAAATACTCGAGTTCGTGTGAGGCTTACAGTAGGCATCCAAAGATGCTATTAGTAGCCTGAACTGGGATCATAACACATGAGCAAGAAGGTTAGCAGTCCTTGTGAAGTGTGTGGATCGTGAAGTATTCGTCCGCAGGCTAGTAAGGTTAATAACCGTTTGAGAATACATCCATAGTGCCCAATATGGCCTCTGGCCTGGGTGATTGCTCTTCCAACCCTTGTATGGCCCCCTCACGGCGACCTAAAATGACATGTGACATTTGGCGACAGAGGGAGAAGGATTCAGGAAACAAAAATGAGAGAATTATGCCATGTGGGCAGCCATTTGCACTTTGTTTGAATGGGTCGGCATTTTATGAGCAATCATTAACCCTGCACATAAAACCTTCCAAAAAGATTTTGAGTGAAACTTATAGCGAATCCCTGAATCACTTTTTTCACAATAATACATTTCCCACATCTCTTCAATTCAATGGTTACAAACACGTGGAGAGGTCAGAAATGCTTTGAGGACTAAACACGATCCCTTTTGCGGGATTTACATTACTAATTAATCACAGGAGTGTAAGACAATGGATTATAGAAGATAAACACATTACGTCCCAGCACCATAGGAAAACTAATCACAACGGGACGGAACCTTGGAATTCAAAAACACCATAGGAGGATACTTACAGCATCACCACACTCAAAGGGGGCGGGGGTAGCAGGTTTATACAGTACAATGACTAGGGAGTGATGCTTGGGGGAGTGACTAAGGACCAAAAGTTGTTTGTAGTGATGAAGCACAAAGGAACCAGAAAAATGTAAGGAGGAATGGCTGCCTCAAACTCGTCCGTCTTCAATGGTGGCGCCACTGAAGGAAAGCACAATGGGTAGAGCCTCTTGTGTATCAAATTTCACATGACAACTCCCAGGGGGTTGGGACAACTGGGCTTAATCCTCGGATTGCTGGCTTAATTGGCTTGGTAATCTGTCGAAGAAAATGGCCAGCAGCAGTGTAGTGGGAGGAGAAAGAGATCTTTTATAGAGGAAGTAGGAGGATCATAGGGTGACTATTGTTTTTATGGATTTAAATGAATATTTTCCAGCAGATGTAAGGCTTCAGGGATCAAAATAAAATAAAAACACTACTCCATCTCCCCCAGAAAAAAAAAGAATACTGCCATGGTTCTGCTCCAGCAACGGATAATTGGATGATATCCGAGTTAGTGTGCTGGGATCATAGCCATGTTCGGGTCAGAGAGTGGAAATTAATTAGGTCAATTACACCAAATTAAGAGCACTTGGTAGCCAATTTTTCCAAACAACTTTCATGCATGGCGATTCTGCTGAAATTTTTATTGATTTTGATCTATTATGTTTATATGTAAAAAACAGTGAAAATTTACTTACATGGTATGCATGTATTGTCACGTCGCCAATCTGCAGCACACACACACATATATATATATAATTATATATATATATATATATATATATATATATATATATATATATATATATATAATAAAAAAAGGAGCCCATAAAAACACCACAATATAGAGAGAAAAGTACTATATTTCAGAAACTGCTGTCTCCCTCTTCAGGTAGATGAATGAGAACAGTTTACAGAAAGGTGGTATTTATACCAAGAGGTCCATCCACAGACAAGCCAATATAGGTCACCCCTGCTGATAATCTTCCTTTAATCTTCTTTAAGCATTGGTTGAATTAAAACCTTGTCGATCGTATCAGAAATCCATGCTCCTTTTGAGATGTTCATTTACCTGCCTCTCTTTTATTAAGGCCGATTCCGATCATTTGACTATTGTACCGGCAGTTGCTGCAATAAATTACACGTGACAAATTCCAGTTTATTTTATGGATATGTTCATTTATATGGTTGATAATAGCAGAGTTCTGTGTCCATACCTAACTGACCGTTTGTGGTGTATTAATCTCTGGGAAGTGATTTTCCTGTAAATCCGATGTAAGATTGGTCACAGTCCTGGCATGGGATTTGGTAACCAAACCTGTTGTCCTTGGGAGATGTCTTTTGTTGGACGTTAACCCTTAAACGCCGGAGCGGTAAATAAAAAAATGACTCCCGTGTGCCGGAGGGGTTTGAGAGTGAGCGCGTAAGCGGAAAAAATATTTTTTTTCAAAAAATCACAGCGCGCTTAGTTTCAAGATTAAGAGTTCATTTTTGGCTCCTTTTTTTCTCATTGCTTGAAGTTAGTATGCAACCATCAGAAATGAAAAAAATTATCATTATCATATATAAATAATGCGATATATGATAGCGCAAAAACGAAATTTCATATATAATTGTATTCAAAATCGCGCTGTGCGCAAAACGGTTGAAGGTAACAAGTTACTTTTTTTTTCGTTGTAATGTACACTAAAAAAATTTCAATAATTTTGGTATATAACAATTGTTAAAACAATAAAAGCAACACAGAAGAATATTATCACAAAATAATGCATGAATTCGTAACGCGATTATGTAAAACACATATTTTTTCAAAAATTCACCCATAAATCTAAATATTGTCTAGAGGACTCCAATATGTTCAGAATGAAGACAAATGATTGAATATTACTATACTGCAAGAATATTAGCTTACAAATGCAGTTTTCGACCATATCTGACGAGCTAAAGTTGACCGAATGTCGAATTTTTTATATATATATTTTTTTATATGCAATTATTTCGGAAATAAGAAAGCTACAACTTTCAAATATTTTTTCGTTTTATTCTATATGAAATTGCGCACATTTTCATATATAAAACTCTATGAAATGCCTAATATGAAACGGAGCAAATATTCCGAGAATGGGACTTACGCATTTCGGAGATTTGTGGCGGAGAATCCGCGCGCGGAGGGAAGGAAAGTTTTTTTTAAAAATAAAAAATTCACCATAAATTTAAATATTGTGCTAGAGACTTCGAATTTGTTTCACGATGAAGATAAATGACTGAATATTACTAGACTGTAAGAGTTTTATCTTACAATTGCGTTTTTCGACCATTTCGGTAGAGTCAAATTTGACCGAACGTGGTTTTTTTTCTTTTTTCATTATCGTGATTTATATGCAAATATTTCGAAAATGAGAATAGCTACAACCTTCAAACTATTTATTGTTGTATTATACATGAAATTGCGCACATTTTCATATATAAAACGTTATGTAACGGCTAATTTAAAATGGTGCAAACATTACCACAATCGCACGTATGATTTTTTCGGAAGAGTTACCGCGCGGACGTAAAGAAAATTTTATTTTTTCATAAATTCACCATAAATCGAAATATTGTGCTAGAGACTTCCAATTTGTTGCAAAAATGAAGGTAATGCTTGAATAGTACTAGAATATAAGCGTTTTAGCTTACAATTGCGTTTTTCGACCATTTCGGTAGAGTCAAAATTGACCGAAGGTTGAAAATTTGTCACTTATACATTTTTTATATGAAAATATTTCAAAATTGATAAAGCTACAACCATGGGTTGTTTTTAGTTTGTATTGTTGCATGAAAATTGCGCACATTTTCATATATAAACAAAAACTTTATGTAACGGCTAATTTAAAATGGTGCAAACATTACCACAATCGCATGTATGATTATTTTCGGAAGAGTTACCGCGCGGACGTAAGGAAAAAGTTTTTTTTTTCATAAATTCACCCATAAATCGAAATATTGTGCTAGAGACTTCCAATTAGTTGCAAAATTAAGTTAAATGATTGAATATTACTTAAATATAGAGTTTTAGCTTACAATTGCGTTTTTCGACCATTTCGGTAGAGTCAAAGTTGACGAAGGTTGAAATTTTGGCACTTATCGTTATTTATATGAAAATATCTTTAAAACTGATAAAAGCTACAATCATGAATATTTTTTTGTTGTATTTTACATAAAAATGCGCACATTTTCATATATAATACTCTATGTAACGGCTAATTTAAATGGTAAAAAAATTATGTCAAAGTGACGAAATAATTCCGAGATGTGTCACAGATACTTTTTAGTGCGGTAAGAAAGAAATTCGCGCTTGCGCGCCTGCGTAACGATTGTAAACAAAACAAAACCTTGATCCGTGAACTCCCAGCATCCCCAAGGCGCGTGATTCAAGAGTTTTTCGGCTGGTAGGCCTAAAAGTATTTTTCCGCGATTTTTAAAAAAACTTTTGTATGTCGATGTAAAATACGTCAGTCGGCACCCGAGAGACAAAAAATGTCGACGTAAAATACGTCCAGCCATCGGCGTTTAATTTAAGGGTTAATCATGGATTTTGGCTAAGGTGTTTGGGTAAGTAAATACAAAAGGGTTAGATTTTCAGAGGGTCTGAGTCACCTTCTTAATTGTGTCCAGGTGTGGAATTTTTATTTTATTGTTGGGTGTATCTCTGGTCTTGTCTTGAGGGGGTCGGTAGAAAATTACGTTTGCTTTGTGAATTGCTTTCTCAATTATATGGTCAGGATACTTTAAAGACAAAAGTTGCTTGCGAATTAGTTCAAATTCTTTTTCCAGGAAATCTGGGAACAAATTCGTAGGCTCTTAAGAACAGGTTGCTGGCTCAACCTATCTTAATAGCAATGTCGTGATAGCTAAAGTAGTGAATGTATGAAAAAAGTGAGAACATTGGTTTTCTGTATATGGTAAATTTGTATTCTGTCGTTTCTCTAATTATTAAAACATCAAGAAAAGGAATGTTGTTGTCTGTTCCCCATTCAACTTTAAATTTGATGCTGGCACTATATGTGTTTAATTTTGAGAGGAATTCATTGAAATTGCCCCACCTATCATCCCAAAATGTTAGAATATCATCCACATATCTCATCCACAACATTTTGTGTGGGTTTTTATTGCATTTATTACTGTAGTTCAAAGTATTCCATGTACAGATAAAACATAAAACTTTTAAGCCTTGACGTTAGACTCCCTATTCACAAAAGTACAAGTAAAGGATGTTCTTCAGTTTCTTTTTAAGGGAAAAATTTATCCCCCTATTCAGATCTATCACCATTGGCACTTGACAACAATAATAAAGTTAGTTGAATTATGTGCATCTAATAACGTATTTTCTTTCGAGGAATCATTCTACAAGCAAAAATTCGGGTGTTAGTATGGGTTAGTCCTTTAAGTCCTGTTTTAGACAATCTGTACATGGAATACTTTGAAACTACAGTAATAATGCAATAAAACCCAAAAACATGCTGTGGATGATATTCTAACATTTTGGGATAATAGGTGGGGCAATTTTAATGAATTCCTCTCCAAATTAAACGCATTAGTGCCCAGCATCAAATTTAAATTTGAATGGGAAAGGGAAACGTGGCAACAAAATTCCTTTTCTTGATCTTTTAATAATCAGAGACACGACAGAAATAAAAATTTACCATATACAGAAAACCAACGCTCTTACTTTCATACATTCATTACTTTAGCTATCACGACATTGCTATCAAGATAGGTGTAGCCTAGCAACTTGTTCTTAAGAGCCTTACGAATTTGTTCCCAGATTTCCTGGAAAAAGAATTTGAACTAATTCGCAAGCAACTTTCGTCTTTAAAGTATCCTGAACATATAATTGAGAAAGCCAATCACAAGCAAACGTAATTTTTCTACCGAAGATTATCAGCGGGGGTGACCTAAATTGGCTTGCCTGTGATGGACCTCGTTTGGTATAAATACCACCTTTTCTGTAAACTTTTTCTATTCATCTACCTGAAGAGGGAGACAGCAGTCTCTGAAATATAGTACTATTCTCTCTATATTGTGGTGTTTTTATGGGGGGGGGGGCTCCTTTTATTAGATATATATATATATAGTATATATATATAAATGTATATATATATATATATATATACTATATATATTTATATATATTATATATATATAGTATATATATATATATATAATAATATACATATATAGATATATATATATAAATATGTATATATATATATATATATATATATAATATATATACTATATATATATATAT
>NC_087216.1:48383479-48394962 GCF_015104395.2 Macrobrachium nipponense | reverse complement strand
AATTAAATATCCAAATATATATGCGGTAAAGAGTTTGAACTCTAACTTAACGCTTTAGTAATGACACATAAGCTAAAAGTTCAAACACATATCCAAAATCTACTGACATATTGTCTGTCCCGGTGATTTATATTCGTAGTCAATAAAAAAAAAAAATTAAATAAATAAATAAATAAATAAACTAATAATATATAAATAAAATAAATAAAATAAAATAAAAGAGATTTTAAAGTCGGAAGTCTAGAAGTGAAAATGTTATCTATGAAATAATCCTATATGAATCTTATACAGGGCTAATAATATATATAGAATTTGTATGGAAACCTTTTTCATATAGTTTCAATAAGGAATACTTAATTTAACATAATCATGCAGTTTTCCAACATGAAACTAATATATTGTTCAATTTTGGTACTGTTTTTTTTTTCAGAACATTCTTCTCATGTGGGTCGAGTATTAAAAAACAAAAAAAAAAATTTATCCTAAAGTCGTATTTATTACAGCAGGTAACGTAACTCTTAGCTGGCTGAGAGCAATCTCCTGCCAAGTGACGACGTCATCATTGCCGTATCAGCATTTGTTCCTTTTAACCTCAATAATCTGCTTACACAGGCTTCATCTGTGTGTCGTCTCTGCTTGCAAAAGCAGATTGACTGGAGAAAGGAATGCTTAGCCCGAACTTCTCATGGGCAAGGCAGACATGTCTATCGGTATGCGCAATGCAACTTGCAATCATTTTTAAATTAATAAACAAAATAAGGAAATAGAATTTCTATAACATCAAAATGAATTAATTTTTTCTGAACCTCATAGACATTTAGAAGTATCACGATATGGAATCTTGGATTATTTACTTGCAACATTAGCTTATTACAATCCAGGTAAATCACATTCGTGGGAAAATGTCACATTTTCTTGAAAAACCCAAAGTTTATTTAGAAATTACTTACATAGTGGGTTTTTTTCGTTGCACCTCCTACCTATTAATAAAGTTTTTAAAATTAACCTCAGAGGATGCGCGCGAGAAAATTGAATATGAAACTTTTGTTAGGGCACATAGGATCAGATTTTATCACAACTTAACTTCAGTTAGCATAGAGAAATACAGAATCATGATTAATATTCTCTTTGACTCTTACAAATAGCTCCATTTTCCACTTCTCTGTCTAGTTACTTACTACCAGTAATATCGAATTTTCTTTGAGATTCGTAATGATATCTATTTATTTTTTTAATTATGGATATTTTTACAAGTCATCATAGACCTGGTTAGGTTCACTCATTGTTAATGCCATGGATAAAAAAGTTTGTACAGCGGACTCTTTTGAATTCCAAAATATCAGCGAATTCATGTGGGTTAAGTCTGGTCTAAATGGCTCTCTTCCCTCCCTGTATTTGGATGTCGTCTGAATTTACTTTGCCCTTGTGACAAGTATAATTTCACTTGCAGGCTGATTAATGGAACCTGGTTACAGTATCCTGCAGTACGAGAGTTTCACATCGCAACTTCAAAAAAATCGTTCGTCGCAGCGGACGACTACAGTCAAGTAACAACCGCCTACAATGTGAATGGAATTTCATGGACTTCTTCGACCGACACCGTATCTCGTCGTTAATCTTCGACCGACACCGTATCTCGTCGTTAATCTCGTTTTCATGCGGAACGCTCCAGCGGCTGTCGGAATTCGACTAACAAAAGGGGACATACTTCCGACAATTACGACCCGCCCGAAGGATATTCAACTCTACTTTGCTGCGAAAGGACTCGTGCTGGGGGATGATCTATTCATCGCGAACGTAATCGTGTAGCTTAGGATGCAGAGAATAAGTATGAGCGCGAATATAATGTTGGACCAGCCCAGGCAAATTTTCCCCTTGTTTTAACCATTGAAAAAGGCCGTTTCATTGGCTATAGGTGGTTGTCTGGAACTGTGTAATGGACGAAAAGTTGTTCGAAAGCTAGTTAAATGTGAAGTAGTATAACCTCGGTCATGTATCCTATATATATAAATGATCATAAATAACAGAATCGAAATATATTTTTTGCGTGTACCGCACTAGGAATCTATATATAAATGATCATAAATAACAGAATCTAACTATTATCTTTGCGTGTACGCAAATCGGAATCTAATTTTTTAAAGTGCACATATATTATCATAATTTTATGAATCCATATACATATGTATAAACAAATCAGGTAGCCTATAATCAATCTGTTACCTTATATCTTACCATTATCTGCAGTTATTTATGAGTTAGTATATGAAGTTAATGAATCAGATAATATATAACAGTTAGCATAAAAATCAACGAATCAATCAGCATAAACATTAATAATTTTTATCAATTCATATATGAAATTTTTATCAGTTAAAATATGATTTTTTATCATGTTAATCTTCATTCTATGCAATTATCAGAGTACATTAGTATTTTCTGTAGCATAAGTATCTTAAAGAGATGAAGTGACAAACTGTATCATTATATATCACGTGATCACTATTATTTACCAAAAATTTTTTTTTTTTAATCATTGGTTTGGTAATTTTATTACTTGAATCAATTCATGTACACCATGAATTTTTATTACTTATATATTAATATATATATATATATATATTATATATATATATATATATATATATATATATAATATATATATTATATATATTCACATAGTGTCTGTATCACACTCCTATAAGTCAAATGCAAGTCAAGTTTGAGTAATATTCAGTAGTTGGTTTTGGTAGCTGACCGAGCTAATGTAAGTGTTTACATAATAAAAAGTATGGAATGTTAGTCCATATATATAAAGATTGCTTGGCAGGAATGTGATCAGACTAGAGACGCTAAGGATGACGTATACAATAAGTATGTAGGCTAAGTTGACATGTCGTCATCTGTGGTCATTCATTTGTTTTGAAAACAGTCCAAGCTCCCTGCTTGAGACAACTACCGCCTACGTGATCTGTAGCGTGTCTCATTTGATTGTGTGTTCGTATGAAACTATGTCATTTGTATGTATGTTCATATGTTCGAACTACTATCTGTTCCTTCATAACTTGTAACGGAGATGGTAGACAGGCAGAACAGAGTTAGCTATCGTCATTAGAAGACCTGTACCTCTTTACCTAAGCTTTATCATGTAGAGGAATAGGATTAGCCATCATCATTGGCAGAAGCGATCAAGCTATCGTTATTAGAAGACTTGTACAATCATATCTGATCTTCAGCATGTAAAACTTCAGAAGAATATATAATTTTTTTATACTTAGTGTTTTCTACAAGAAACCTCACCGAAACCATGAGTTTAACACATCGTCTAAAGATAATACCGACTTCGTAAGTGATCTACAAAACCCCAGACACTCCATTGAAGATGGAAGTGCAATACCAACCGACTTAGCGTATAGATTATCGCTAGTCTAACATTACCTCATAGGGCGCCTTATCATACAAGGCACAAGCCCTAATATATATGTATATGCGTGTGTGTGTCATATATGGTATTTGTTACGACGTTATTTACGGCCGTAATTTCAAGGGTTCTTGTCTCTACTCAGAATTTGCGGTCAGTAAAAATGTAACACAGCAACTCAGGAACAAGAGAACAAACACCTGAACAAAAGTTACAATATTTATTTACACAAAAGAAAAGGTAATGGTTGGTAACGAGAATAACTAAAAAAATTAATATACAAATCAAGGGAAAACCAACCTTAAGATCTTTAAAAGATCTCCTACAAATAAATTAAACCCTAAGCCAAGAAATAGGAAATTTTAAATATGACACCTCAGGCAGGTATATTCTAAATTACTGGCCAGATAAATCTAACCTAAAAAACTAAGTTAGGTAGAAGGGAGCAAGAGAAAATAAGAGGGGAAACTTAATAACACTCCTACCTAACACATACAAACTAAATTGCACTTAAAATATTATTTAGTGACCAGGATATATGCTAAGAATAATTATTATAATTTAGAAACGTTTGGTTAATAAACAATAGGAAATGAAAATTAATAATCTTACGAATCCAAAATAAGAAATAATAACGACAGGCTTGCCAGAACATCTCATCAGGCCATACTAGCTCTAGTAGACTGTACTGCAAACAGGGGCGTGCAAATCTATAGGTACACAGCGATCCACGATCTCCAAGAACTCACTGACGCTGATGAAAAGGGTCAATCTACACAAGCTGCAACACCTGTAGCAACTCAAAGTACCACAGGAACTCCGAGGGTGGTAGCCTCCGAGAATCCGGGACGCCTACGGATCTCGCACGCCACAAACTGCACCGTTCTATGTAAGTGCATGCCAACTCGTTCGGAATCCTTCCGGCGAACGAGGGAAGGGGCGTGGCTGACGAATACCGTGGGTGACAAACACACAAGGCAGCAAAGGAATAAAGAAGCCGTGATCCAAATCTCCGTACAAAACTGCTGAAGTGACCATAAATTAAGTGTCAAAGAATCAGGCTGTGAGGAGGAACTCGAACTAACCCTGTCACGTATCACCACCCTTACGATCAAGCCTTTCACTCGAGTCAACACAGCTCATAGGAGAGAAAAACAACGATCGTTAATAAGGCACTTCAGTAGTTCACTAATACCGGTGGAGAAGGTGATAGACAAAACGCCTAGGAAAAACAAACCAAAACTGCAAAGTCATATGACTTTCTTACAGAGTTCATCGAACTAAGAAACGATACTAACTTGTTGATAAACTTAACCTAAAATAAGATCAAAAGGTTGGAAAACTATTAACAAATTATTATTAACAAATTACGAATTTACTTTAATCTAATAGTATTGCGTCTGTGAATTAGCTATTCCCTCTCTCAAGTTTCGAAATAATGACATTGAATAACGCCAAATAGTACGGAGAAATCATCAAACAAGATGAATGCTAAGTCATATTCCAATTCCAACTGAGTTTAAAAAATAAAACAACTTAACCCGTCCTTTGGAGGAGTGAATACCAACATCAGGGGAAAAAAATGGTTCCTAAACATTTCCTTGAACGAGGGGTATACAACCGATGTCGTGGGAATTGCGGTATCATGGGCAATGAATCACGCTGAATTACATAGGGAATGAAAGTCTAAAATACTTTTTTTTTTTTTTTTCCAGTACATCATTCCGGCAGCTTCTCAATGGCATTCATTACTAAGAAAACTCTCTCAAACGTTTGAATTTCGTGGTTGAAATGTCTCTCTTTCTTAGAAATATGTCAGTTGCACTGTCCGCTAACGGTGCTGTATGCCTTTAATGAAAGTCTGTAGTGTTTAAAAGCGTACCTACTTGGTGGAGGCAGTATACAAACAATGACAATTATAGTATCAATTTCCCCCGAAGACTGTTGAATCATTTCGTGTATAAAGAGAATATATAGAATATCTAATTCCGGTGTAAAAATGTCGTTAGCTCGGGGGAAATAGTCAGATTGCACGACTGTTAGTCGTCGTTTCCCTGATTAATTGGCGATGTGATACTTTGAGCATTGCACCGTTTATGTACAAAAGACTGGTACGAATGACTGATGAAGCTTTTATTCCATTTGATTTCGTATGTTTTGTGTTTATTCCTTTACCTTTCCACCACTTTTTGTCTTTGGTGTCAGGAAATTGGTTTGCATTTTCATTTCACAGGTGAGATTTATCTTCTTCACAGACTGATATCATTTTTAGATACTGTTCTTTGAGGAAAAAAAATAGAATGGTTTATTAACTGCATAACTGGGAATTCTTCAAATTCATTTTGTAAAACATGTAAGACCATCAAACGTAAAACGCACAATTATAAATAAATGATATGACTTGGGGCATATTCCCCTCTCACTATCACCAGATCATCTTAAAAAAAAAAAGATTTCGTAGACGTAGATTTTCAAATTTGTACAGGTATTTCCTTTCATTTATGAAGGATAAATTGTCCGTTTCCCGTGCAAATAAAATCACATTCCTCACTAGCTCTTTTATGTCTTCGGAGATAATCAACGAAAAGAAATAACTTCGCTTTTCAGAAAGGGAGGAATCATGACGTCATTTTCTCTGGCGTTATGTGGTCATAGAGCAGAAACTGGCGTAAACAACCAATTCAGAATCCTCATTTCCTGGAATATATACCCTCACATCAAGGGAGGTGGAGAGAGAGAGAGAGAGAGAGAGAGAGAGAGAGAGAGAGAGAGAGAGAGAGAGAGAGAGATTATGATTTTCAAATTCTTCCTTTTCAGAAGTGAGAAACAATAGATAATGCAGAAGACTATTATTACAAGTATTGGAAATTCACTATGATTAATTAGTGTATGGACAATAAAATGAGCCTACACTTCACATCAGCGGAGTAATTAGCAAATATAAATCTTCAAATAAAATCTAGAAGTGTCCTTTTTAATAAGAAAAAGGAATATATAGCACTAAAATGAGAACAGAATACGTTTCGGGGCGGGTATTCATTAAAAACATACATTTTTTTTTATTATTCACAAGGATCTCTCCCATTCAGAAGACGACAGAAAACTAGCAAAAGAACGAATGAAATCCCACCTATAAGGTCTAATTTTTTATGCTTAAATGAACTATTTCTGCTCAATCTCACGGTAACTTCCGAAAAGGACTCGTTAATAATGAGTCTGCTTTTATCAGGTAAATTACTTCTATCATTTGCAACGAGATATCCTTACACTGACGCTTGCAGGATTCCAGGATTCAAGAAGGCCTAGATATACACCAACGAGGAAAATCCGTAAAAAATTACTAATGAGTGAAGGACAAGGGTACTAGAATTAAATTTATTTTATAAGCTGTAATAAATGAATGAATGAATAAATAAAAAAAATTGCACGAAAACAAAAACCACATTAGATATATATATATTATAGAGATATATATATATATATATTAATTCATAGATATATATGAAATAAATATAAATGAAGAAATACAAAACAATTATATATATATATATATATATATATATATATATATATATATATATATATATATATATATATATATATATATATATATATATATATATATATATATATTTGTGTGTGTGCGTGTGTATGTTTGTATGTAAATTAGCATGTGTGTTACTATATATTAGGAAGATGATTCATGAAATTACTTTTCTAGTCGACGAAATCGGCTATCCGTTTTAATCACATGGTACATCACTCCATAACTATTGGGTTAAAGCTTTCAAATCATGAATTCTATTCATTGAGTCTGCTATATTTCTTTACCCTTCTGCAGTCTCTATGGACTCCTAGTGATCCTTCCAATTATGTATATGTATTATAATAAATTATATTATATAATATATATAATTATATATATATATATATATATATATATATATATATATATATATATATATATATATATATATATATATATAGAGAGAGAGGAGAAGAGAGAGAGAGAGAGAGAGAGGCCCGAGAGAGAGAGAGACGAGAGAACGAAGAGAGAGAGAGAGAGAGAGAGAGAGAGAGAGAGAGAGTATTATTCTCTTTTTAATGTAATACTAAACATTTCTGGTATGTAATTTATGAATGAAAGTAATATAAACCGATTAAGAAGAGTATATTGCCTCTTTGAAGTTTTTAATGGTGTTTTATGAAAAACTTATTCAACGTTATATAAAGAGAAAGTTTTCCAAGAACTGCTGTTGGCCACAAAATTGCCCCTAAAAACCCCTGCAACATGAGGTTTAAGTCTAGTAACTTTTTTGTTGGCTTGTCTTATTTGTTTACTAGTTGACCAAATGGGCGCTGCCCGGGATAGGTATGAATAAGAACTAATAAACTTGCTCTCTCTCTCTCTCTCTCTCTCTCCATCCGTCCTAGTCTTTTTTCCTCTTTCTTCTCCCTAACACCCCATCTATTTTCTCTCACTTCCTCTCTCTCTCATTCTTTCTTTGTCAGCCCCTACTCAACTCCCGCACCATTTGGTGCCATTTATATTTTACCCCACTGGATTTTCCAAATAGTAAGTCATATGTATACCGAAATTAAATATGATGAATTTGTGAAGTTACTAAGTCTATGGACACAACCGGCCCTTTTTATTAGCAGAACCAGCCCTGTTTCAAGGAATCCCTTCCCACCCCCGCCCCTTTGGTGCTCACTGGTGTTAGTGATGTCTTTCCCACACAGCACAGTAAGCAATGGGCCAGTGGTCGAAACCCTCCCCCACTAGGGGATTTTCAGAGACTAGTATTTTTAGATAGAGTACACATCGGCATTCATGAATCTGCTTGTCTGCAGTTGAATCGTTGGTAGGTAAGTGCACCAGTTCATGTCAAAGTTGGATGTGCACTGCTTGTTTTGAGCCAAAATTTTAGGGTTAGGAGAAATATAAACAGACATAATCTTCATCAATTCTTATAAGAAGAATGCAAATTATATACCAAAATGACCTGTTGGATGTCTTCTTTCTAATGTGCAATTTATTAATTTCAGTTAGTTGGCATGAATTACTTTGATGATGGCCAAGAATAAAACATCAGATGAAAAACCCCTTAGACTGTCATAGTTAGAAAGGAAGAAAGACAATGCAAAATTAATGACCTATTGTGCATCATACATTATTCTCATGTATCAGATAAAAAAGTCAGGCCATTGTCTGAAACTACCTTCAAGACAATAACAGACACTGTTCAGCTTCGACAAGATATGGAAAATGACAATGATAGGTTGGATAACATTTGTGCTGGTGTTCCAACAGTTTTCAATAAACATTACCACAGTATTCATGAATGGTGTTATAAGACTTTCACCAATACCTGTAAACTTAGTAAACGTAAGCGTTTAGAGGCTGTCAAAGAGGAATGTATGCCCATAGGCGCAGCTTCCAGACTGAGATGGCTTAAACCTGCAGAAGCAGTGGTAAAAGTCGCCCTCTTCTCCCTGACGAGAAATGTATAATTTGCCTTTGTAGGAGGAAGAAAAAAATGTGACCAGGAAGAGTGCCTAGTAAAATGTATGATGAAGACAGCTGAAAAGTCTATTATACGTGTTACAGAAGAAACTACAGGATGTTGATTTGTGTGCTCAAGAGGCTTATTATCATGAATCCTGTCGTAAGGCTTTGACGTGCAGTGATAATATCTCCCCACAGAAAAAGTGAAGGCGATCTATCAAATCTGAAACTGCAAGCCGCTCATGATGCAGCATTTTCTCATCTGGCAAATAAGTGAATAAAAGTATTATCGAGGACTCGAATGCTGAGAATATGACAATTCTTCAAGAACACTACCTTCAGTTCATGCTTTAACATTATCCAGATTTTTACAATCCAGACTACAAAACTTACAAGCTTACATCCAGGTTGATCAAATCCTTTGGTAATGAAATACAGTTTTGGTTGGATTCATTTCTGGCCACCAAATTACAAAAGTGAGCTTGTATATTCCTCATAGGTTAAGAAGGGTCAGGCCATTTAGTCTACTTTTGAAATTGCTGCCTATGAGTCTAAGAGGTTAGAAGAGTCTACTTTAATCTTAAAGTGAGCGATTATGACGGCTCACAAACAGTCCCAAGAAGTACCCTGGCCCCCTTCTCCAAGTGTGTTATTGAAAAACAAACTGTGCTCACCTCAGTGTTCCAGATTTTATGAGTCACTTGCTTGGCAAGAAAAGATCACAAAAGTCTAGCAGATGGTCTGTTGCTAGAAAGCCGAGGTTAATTGTGTCACTTGCAAATGATCTTTGCTTTGCAGTAACAGGTGGAAAGTGTATGATGCAAAAACACCTCCTCGCCAGCATGACTTTTCAACATATTACTGGGAGGTCAGTCATAGTTACCATGATCAATCGCTTCAGACACTGTACATTATACTCCAGAGTGCTTGAATTGGAAAGTGCAATATGCAGGAGCACTGACTTGAGACACTCATTGATCCCACCCACAATTGACACAGACACTGACATAGTCACACACCCATGTTGGGACAACTTTGGTCAATTGGAGGAAACTCCCTGCAGCAGTGGAACTACCCACGGTACCCATGATATTATCATAAAAGAAACAAACAGTGATTGTACCAAATTACAAAGTCTGGAAACTGCGGCTAGGACAAAGCAGCGTTCTGTCACAGTGACACAAACCACGATGGAACCCTGCTTTTTGAAAAGTAAAAAGCCAGCTTCCATATGGAACTTGAAATCAACATTTTGAGATGATGCTTGGATGGGCAAGACCCTTGGGTGTAAGAACTTAGGGTGTGGGTTATGTGTCAGTAGTGGTGCTATGGGCAAATGAGCCTGTCCTTTCAGGTCAGGTGGCACTGGCACTCAGCACGATTTTGACCTGAGTGACCTAGGTATGTTTGTAATGAATGATGTTAACTGTTCTGTGAAATAAGGTTTGTGCTAAAAGGCGATAATTCTAGTGATTCTGAAGCATTAAGAGTAAGAGTACATTTATGTGGAACGAATTCATTGTGTCTGGAAAGACTCAATGTTACTCATGATAAGAAGTCTGGTAAGGACTTGGATTGTTTGAAATTAATAGATAAGAAGTATTTTATGGACTTGGATTGTTGAAAGTGAACGAATAAGAAGTATTTTATGGACTTGAATTGTTGAAAGTGAATGGATAAGAAGACTTGTATGGATTTGAATTGTTTGTAATGAATAGATAAGAAGTCTTGTTTGGACTTGGCTTGTTTGAAATGAACAGAGAAGAAGTCTTGTATGGACTTGGATTGTTCGAAATAAACGAATGAAAAAGTCTTATTAGGGCTTCGCTTTTTCGAAATGAAAGGATAAGTCTTATATGGGCTTGGAATGTTAAAATAAACGGATAAGATATCTTGCATGGGATTGGATTGTTCAAAATGAACAGATGAACGGATAAGAAGTCTTGTAAAAACTTGGACTGTGTAAAATGAAAGGATAGGAAGTCTTGTACGGACTTGGACTGTTTGAAAAGAACGGATAAGTGTTGTATGGACTTAGATTAGTCGAAATGAATGGATAACAAACCTTGTAAGGACTTGGATTTTTCTAAGTGAACGGATGAGAAGCCTTGTATGGACTTGAATTGTTCAAAATGAATTTGAGGTCGACAATAATTTACCATTTTTGGACGTTCTGGTTCACCATGACCCTGTTACTTTTAACTTTACATTTAGTGTATACAGAAAAGACACCAACGCAGAGATGTACATTCATTTTTATTCATACCATAGCCAACGTATAAAGTCTAATGTAATCGTCAACATGGTAACAAGAGGGCTTCGGATTTGTGATCCACAGTACATGGACAAGGAAATGGAACATATAAGAGAGGTTTTAAGAGACTGGGTTACCCAAAATATTTTATTGACCAAGCGTTTACCAAGGCTAGTAAAAACTTTTATAATCCACCGACGGGGAAATATAAATTCAAAAGTAATCAGTGTATTCCGCTTCCTTATCATCATAGTTTGGAAAGGGTGCAGCATTTATTAAAACAGAATAGGGAAAATAGG
>NC_087216.1:48345979-48378479 GCF_015104395.2 Macrobrachium nipponense | reverse complement strand
TATAAATGTACCCTTAGCAAGCGCACACACTAAACATGGATTCACTGTAAAAATGTATGCACCCAAAGCAAGAATGCAGCTAGACATACATACCCTAAACAAGAATCTATCTTATACATGAGTGCAGCACCATACAAATGTATGCACCCTAAGCAGGTTTGCACTCTACAAATTTATTCTTCTTAGACTGGCATGCACTATGCACAACTATGCACCCTAACATACAGGCACCTTCAACAAATATGCATTCAAATCAAGTATGTACCCTAAATATGTATGCATCATAATCAAGTATATACCCTAAACAATATATGAGCCCTTCAAGGGAAGTTAGGAATTTTTAATATAGAGGGTAATAAACTCGATTGGAATCGTCATTTAGCAGACCTGTGTTATGGAAAAAGCTTCGAGATGTCAGCGAATGGTCTGGGTTGATGCCTGGCAGTTGCAGACGTAGTAAAAGGTATCGAATCGTGGAGACGCGAGCACAAGTGCGCACTTTGACTAAGCAACTTAAATTTTTACCTGGTTGTGACCTCACTGAAAATGTAAACAGAGCTCTTGGAACACTCGCTTGCGTGCATGCATACGTTCAACAGGGCATGTACTAAAGAACCTTCTGGAAGTAGTTAACGCGTTCGTATGTACGAACCACAAGACCCGGGAGTGGAAATATAGAGTTAATCGGTGAGAAACGATTCATTACATACTCGACTGTTCTAATAATTTCTGATGAGAGAGCTGTAGAGAGGCGCAAGGTAAAGCCTACAGGAAGGTAATTTAAGTTAGAAAGACCTTTGGTGAACATTGAATATTTCACAGTTGCCTGAGAAGCCGAAGTGCGGTGAAAAAACCATTGTATTTCCGTTTTTTTTATTTATTCCCATTATTTCATGCTCATCCATTCTTATTTTGGATTTCTGAAGTTTATGATTTTTTTTTTTTCCTCAGGTGGATCCAATGTCTCCAAAATGGGAATTCTAACATTTATTTACGGACATGTTTACATTTTTGAGTTTGTGGAAAATAGTGATATCTATGTGAGCTATTGTGACTGGTGTAGTAATCATCAGGGATGACTTTTCATCGCTAGAAGTGATTAGTTTTTTTTTTTTTTTTTTTTTTTTTTTTTTTTTTTTTTTTTTTTAGTTGGGTTTTTAGTTTTTGGAGAAATAAAGATTATATTTTGTATCTTGGAGTTTGGTCTAGCCCCAGATTTAATGGTCTTGAGAAGAACATTAGAGATGCCGTTTGCAGTTTTCTATCTAAGGTGCCCGCTGGGCTCTTGCTACCAGTTTTCCTTTTTTTATAATTATTTAGACAAGGCCAAACTAGGCCATGTTATATATATATACCCTAAACCTTTATGTATCCTAAACAACTATGAACCCTAAACATGTATGTACCCTTAGGAATTATGCACGCTAAACCTGAAAGCACCCTAGACAAGTATGCGCCCTAAGCAAGTATGTGCCATAAACATATACAAACCCGAAATACGTATGCAAGTATGTACCTTAAACATGCATGCATGCATCCCAAATAACTAGCCCTTTAAACATGTGCCGCCAAAACATCTGTGCATCCTAAAATGTATGCGCCCTACAGAAGTATGTGTTCTAAATAAGTACAGACCCTATATATGCATACACCTAAACATGTATACACTCAAAACGAGTTGTGTCTTAACCATAGATGTCCCTAAGCAAGTATGCACCCTAACCATATATGCATCATACATTAGTAAACACCTTAATCATGCATGCTCCCTAAACTTGTAGGCACATAAATATGTATGCAGCCCAAGGTAGTAAACACCTTGAATATGCATGTACTGTATCAATGTATACAAGGCACTGATTTTTTTCTACTATTAAAAATATTTTGTTTGTGGTTTCCTTTGGTGAAAGTGCTGCATATTTTTCAGGGATTTTATTTTCCATCTAAACTCTCGAACTGTTACAAATTTCTTTGAAAAGATGGAGCTGCAGATAAAATATCCGACCACTTTTATAGTACTTCAACATTAAATATACGCAGCATAAATACAATTATATTATCTCTTTTCCATCAAAGGGTGAAAAGCCAGCATTATATGATTTTTCCTTCATATTCTATTACCCATGAAAATAAAATAAAAATCATATTTCCGAGCATGAAAGATCCGATGTTTCTGAGCCATGATTAATTTTATTTGGCGCCAAAAAATTCGAGATATTTGTCCATCACCTTCAAAAGAATATCGCATTTTTCGGTCAATGTGGTTCACTCTTGATGTCTTTCTGCTCTGAGAAAAAGGGGAAGGGCCTTAATTACGCTTAGAAGAACCAGATTGCAAAAAAAAATATAATTGTTAATTAATCGTTAAGAAAATCTTTGTTACCTGATATTCCTGTTGTCAGGTCTTTGTTTGGAGACGATGCGATAAAGTAACGCGAAAGGTAGGGAATAAATTGTAACACCTCTATCGACTCGTAGTTATCTCTCCTCATTTGATGAATATAACACATCTCTCTCTCTCTCTCTCTCTCTCTCTCTCTCTCTCTCTCTCTCTCTTCTCTCTCTCTCTCTCTTGCCTCCTGACTTCTGTTCCTCCTTTCCTAGGTAAAATGCAAATGAAACAACGATTTGACCATCATGGGAGTAAACATTTATACAGACAAGCAAACATACATACAGAGAGAGAGAGAGAGAGAGAGAGAGAGAGAGAGAGAGCTCTACAAATGAAGACGAGGACAGAGAAGACAATTAAACTGAGTAAGGTTATTTTTACCAGAACAGTGATTAAGTTTATCTAACTCTTCGAAGTTTTTATTTTTCTTTATTTTTACCCTCTCCATATAAAAGGCAATGTCTGTCTCTTTGGCTGGCTGTCTGTCTGTTTGTTCGGTATGCATGCCCAGACTGAAAGCCAGGGCTACCAAATTTATACCATAGATTCCCCCTTCCCCCTAGAAGATTTAGTTAAAATGCGAAATTCGAGTTTCCTTTCTAAGGGGGACACAGCCCCTCTTTGTTATTCTCTCTCATTTCAGGGCTACCAAATTTTAACTGTATACTCCCCTCCCCCCAAGGAAGGTTCTAATTGAAATCCAAAATTCGAGAGCCGTTTCTGAGGAGGTCATAGCCCCTCTTTTTCATACCCCTTAATATTTTACAATGTTTGGAGTTGGTAGTTAGGGCCCAAATTTTTACCATAGACTCTCCTCCCCCAAGGAAGGTTTTAGTCAAAATCCGAAATTTGAGGGCTGTTTTTAATATGGTCATAACCCCTCTTTTTCATATCCCCTCCTTTTTGACCAATTTTGGAGTTGACATCTATGTAGATGTGTTTCTATAAGTACAAACAGACTCCCCACAGTATGGGGGCCATAAGTAACACTCAATAGTAAAAGGGCAAGCCCCCTAGGAATGAGGCCCAACGGTTTCCCAGAATATTAATGGGCAGGAAGCCTAAGCCCTTTCAACTTACAGACCACAGGGAGAAGGGGGTCCTAACCTACCTATTCTGGCCTTGATAGCAGTGGGACACAGCCCCCTTTGAGAATTAGGGCCCAAAGGATCAAAGCCCTACAGCATTAAAATGTGGTACCATGAGTTAACATAAATGACTACAGACGCATTTAACATCAATATCAGAGTTTAATTATAAGCTGAGTTTTATCAAGAGCCATTTACGATGAAAATCTTTCCCAAGCAGCCTGACATAACTTGCCGTCTGCTTTCTGCAAGCGATGCCCGACTGCCGTCAGTGACACACTAGCGTTGGGTGGGGATGGAAAGATGTATACGTCCAGGTCATTTAGAAGTGAATATGAGTTCGATAACACAACCAAAGGACAGGTGCAGCTGCTAATGTTATTATAAGAACGAAAACGCTAACAAGAAAAACCAGAACAAAATAAACTCGGAAATTAATTAAATTTATATTATAAAATTATTATCCTTTTCTTTGTCATTATGAAGATTACTTGTGAACATGGATTATTTGAGTTTATATGTAGGTATATATATATATAATATATATATATAGATATAATAATATATATATATATATATATATATATATATATATATATATATATATATATATATATATATATATATATATATATATTATAGTATATGAGTCATACCCATTACCATGATTCATGTTCATATATATATATATGAGTCATATCACATTACCGTATTTCATGTTCATACATCGAGCTACAAATGTCCTTTAATATGTAATTCACTCTACCTCAGAATTAATATATTTTCATATATGTTAACCGAGAGGGGGAATTTTTTGTCGACTAAAAGATACCCCTTCGGTTAACGAATATAAAAATATATTAATTCCAAGGTAGAGTGAATTAGATATTAAAGGACATTTGTATATATATATATATATATATATATATATATATAGATATATATAATATAATATATATATATATATATAATATATATATATATATATATATATATATATATATGTATATATATAAATATAAAACAACGGATACCGTATTTGCTAAATTTCAATAACATATCTTGTACCGACAACTTCCAAATATTGTCCGTGTTGTCAGCAACGTCCTTCCTCCCTTATGACCTTTTCCACTTTATCTATCCATCACTTTCCTGGTTCTTCCTTTGTTTACTCCATAAAACAATCACATTTTTTCAAATAAACCTAAAGGATTTTGTTTCTTAGAAATGATAAAGCAATTTCCAAACACAGTGGACTTTTCCTTCACCTATCCTATTTTTATTTATTTATTTATTTATTTATTTATTTATCTATTTATTTATTTTTGGTTGGGGGAGCTTACTTCTAATGTATATCCCAATTTCCTATCCATTCAGAGTTTCTCCTGCCGCTCATTGTATTTATCTCCATGGCTTTGTCTTTTTTTTTTTTTTATTGCGTTCATCATATGTTCTTCATTTCCATGAGAGTTGAAACAGCAACTACTATTTGCAGTCAAACTTGGGCTTCCATATATACCAATTCTTTTCTACTCCTTTTTGTTACGTTTATTCCCATATTGCTAAACCCATTCTTTAACTTTCATCTATAATCATTCTGTCATCTCTTTCATTTACTCAAGAAGTGCCGATGGAAATTCAACATATATTTTTAAGAATGAATGATATTTTCAGCATTATTTTTATGAAAATGTGCCATAATTAAAATATATATCTTTATTAGTATCCGATGCAACAAATAAGGATAACAATTTGATTATTTCCCTTTCCAAAACGTATTTTTTCCGAAAAGGGAAGAAATAATAAAAATAAGATATGACAAAATAGTGTTCTACTGTCTTCGGTATTCTTTTGGACGATGCTCACTTGAATATTCATGGTCCGTTTTGGAACTGCTCAGAGGTGGGGTGGTCATAACAGCGTACTCGATGACTCGAGGGACTTGGCCAAATTGTGTTAGGTGTCCTAATCTCTTCCGAGGTCTCGTTGAGAGGAAAAAAAAAAAGAAAAAAGGAGATAAAACAGGAGGTATATGAAGGAGCACACGATGCGGACCCCATTAATGTTGTCATCAATTAGCGATGATAATTTCACCATGGTGTCTATCTACTCTCAAACCAGCAGTCATGTTATAATTTCTGTTTAACTTCCACTCTTCTTCGCTGCACTAATTAACGCCGATGTCAGGAGATTTTAGAATATATGTACAGAACATTATCAAAATACAGTTGCCGCAATTTTAAAGCAAAAATGGGTACCTACGAAAATGGTAGAACTCTAGGGCAACTGTATGCAATGAAAAAAAAAAAAGAATGCTGGGCCCTTATATATTGACAGAAAATATCAGATTGGAATATTGATTAACTATTATCGTTTATGGGATGAGGCGAGGTTGCTTGTATATAGCTGTTTTCTTACGTGAAATAAATGCAAAAGAATTTTCTACAAGGATAAGGGAGCTCCAAGATTACCTTTAGAATTCTCAACTATAAATTTTGTTAAAACTTGAAAATAACGTAATATCGAAAGACGTAACACTAAATGAGATTTTTTAAAAGCTTATAATAAAATCAGCACTCTTGAATGGCTTGTAATAAGCCAAACTAATTTAAACAACATCTCACACATTTTCCCCTGGCTTTTATCTTACCATAAATGATGAACTAGCTTAAAGAATTTATAAGCCAAATGTAATTCATCCCAAAGGTCTAATACGACGCCAATACAAATGAAATACAGAAGGAGAGAAAAACTGACGCAAGCCAAAATATATTTTTGCCAGCCTGGATTTAAAGTATCCGGAGCCCCCACTTCATCTAAGGAGAAATTGAAGCAATGTCAACTGAACTTGAAGGTTCCTGAAGAAATGTTTGGCTCTGCGCGCATGCGAAAAGAATGGAGAATAAGGAGAGGAAGAAAGCAGAGAGAAGAAAGGGGACATTTTTAAAGGTGTGAGTTCCAGGATGACTGGTTGATGCGCCCAGTTCTTCGCCTGAAAACCAAGAATTGAGTTTTGTTTATGATACAATGACGTCTAATGGCGGATATTTGTATTAGGTGGCAAAAAGTTGCATTTATTCTGTTTGTATGTATAATTGATTAGAAATTAAAGGATTTAATTGAAAATACACTAGGATTCTTATGACAAATGTTTACAGTATATATTTTATGCCTGACTTACTCGTTGTGATTCTAGACCGCGCACGTCGTAACGGCCGAAAATTTGTTCATTACAATGCCATTGCGATCTAATTATGACCTAGTCGCAATCGATACGCATGATTCGTAATAGCATCGCCGAGTTTGACGATGTCCCCCAAGTGATGGCAATGTGCCAGGCAGCCTGCATCTATGCAGTCGAGTCAACGACAACTATCCAAAAATCACCAAATGATGCCACAAGACGTAATAGTTTCGTAATGGCGTCTCGACTGATGCAATCGGGTCGCCATTTGATTACTCTGCCACAAGGCTTAATAGTTTCGTAATGGCAACAAAACTGACGCAATCGCGTCTCCATTTGATTACTCAAGACGTAACTGGCAATGTTGACACGCAACATCTAGTGAGACAACTCCATGTACTTGGTAACCCCAGAGCGTGTGGAGCGGCCCTGCGCAGTAGTCAGACTGTGTCACATGCCTCGGCAGCCAAGGCAGATTAGATGGAATATTCCTGGCCGCCGGGCATACTTCTATCCTTTGAAAGCTAATGTCAAGCACTCATTTCAAAATTACAGAAAACCTAAAATATGGCCAAACATTTATGTTCAGCTTTCATGCCACAATAAAATTATTTTAGAAAATTTAAATTGGAGGACACGGGTCAGAAACATCAGATATTAACCTATGGCTATACCATTGCCAGCAAGAAGCACGAATTGCAGGCTTCATAAAAGTTAACAAGTACCTCACCCAATACTCCGTATACATTACAAAATGTGTGTTTGGCTGGTATGTAATTTCAACCCTTCCAGATCCTTAGTATAGGAAGTAAAACTGCCTGTTTTCATTTATTATTCATGAACTGATTTCAGACAAGTCTGTAGGCACGTTTAACGGTTCAATACTAAGTCCGAGACTCAGAGGCGTCAGAGAACGAATCAGTCACTCAGCAACTACAATGAATGAGCTGAAAGCCTGCTATTCTGCTTCTTATGCTAGATTGTTAGAAGGGTTGAAATTAAATACCAGCCAACTACACAAATTTTGCACTGCAGTAGGTGACAGCTGAGATGATGTTATCTTTTAATTTCTGTATATTTTGTTTGGGAAAGTCCTGTTACCTCCCAAAAATCTGTATATTTTTTCTTATTGTTCAAGAATAATAAGGAAATTTTAAACATGTTGAAAAAATTGCATATTTAATTAAGATTATTCTGTATATTAGGCAATAATGCGTTTAAACGCACTAACAATCCGTCGTAATTTCCCCTGCGCCGAAAAATATACGATTTTACGTTTTACGAATCCTGTTCTGGGGAAAGGAAATAAGAAATATTACATGTCGTAAGAAGAACGCACAAAATCATCTTTTTCGTCATTCTTTCTCATCTCACCCCTTTTATATTAGTTTCCCTCGTCTTCCTTTCCTTCTCTCTTTTCCTTTTCCTTCTTAGTGAGACTAGACAATTTTGGAAGCCCTGGTTCAGTTAGTATGACCCCATTTCGTCGACGGGGTTACGCTGCTGTCACTCGCAGGACCTTTTAAAGAATTGCGACGAGGTTAATCCATCTTCAAGATATTTTTGTTTAACGTTTTTCTTTTTTCTTCGATAATGAACAGCGCACTCATAGTCATTCAAAGTAATATATAATATAGCTACCAATATATCCACAGCTTTTCATATCTTAGCAGAAAATGATTAAAAATGAACGCGGAATGTTGTTGGTATTTCATGAAGTTGCTAGACGCCATTTGGGTTTTCATCGCGATAATTTTATCGCGATTTCCTAATAAGCGTTAACAGTAAATCATATGAAACTATTATATATTATGGATTGTAATAAGTTCTTTTATGAAATTAAAGACATTTCAAAACAATTCTCACTAACTGATTACACGTATATTTTTTTATTATCACAGTAGGATGCATTCAATGTTTCTGATTACCAGATCAAACCTCGTGTAAATATACTTTACTCTCTCTCTCTCTCTCTCTCTCTCTCTCTCTCTCTCTCTCTCTCTCTCTCTCTCTCTCTCTATAAACTACATTTCATAACTTCATCTCATTCTGCGTTACAAAACG
Source organism: Macrobrachium nipponense (assembly GCF_015104395.2). Lineage (NCBI taxonomy): Eukaryota > Metazoa > Arthropoda > Malacostraca > Decapoda > Palaemonidae > Macrobrachium > Macrobrachium nipponense. Next base: position 48,369,751 of record NC_087216.1, on the reverse strand, counting down.
ATCGAAATAATGCATGTGGACGCAGGTGAAATAAAATCCACAGGAATCCGTCTCAGCGGAATTCATACCCCGATATCTGCAAAGAGCCGATTGTAGTCTTCCTCTATTTTTGCAACGAACGTGGAACGCTATTTTCCACCAATTCCCGACCCATTAGCAGCGCGTTCAGAAACATAAAGCAGCGGCAACATTTTCTCACGTCCCTCATTATGCTAACATAAAAATGCTCGCGTCTTTGGACAGCCGAGTGGAAATCTCTGTTTTAGAATCTCTTCTTCTACGTCTCTTTCGGATCTTTCACCATTTATTCCGTTTTACCCTTTAGTTCTCTTGAATGGATCAGATATAATCATATTTATTACTTGCAAACCCCCATAATTTCAGAATCTTGAAGAAAAAAAAATCTCTTCTTCAACTTGATTTGTGACATCGAAAAAATGCGGAAAGGGAAAAATTCCATGGGAGAATATTCGTCAACCACCAAATACCTACATGCCCACTAATAATAATAATAATAATTTTTTTGTGACGTAGCTGAATGCTAGCAAGGAAATTCAGAATTCCTAGCATAAATTGGTATGGTATTTTCCTAATTTGTTTATTGTTTTCTCAAAGAAACCTCATTCTTTAAAATATATTTTTTTTATTCAGATGTAATTGAAAAGACGGGAAATTGATGTCTTAATTAACCTTTGTGGGAAGAAGTCTACATGATTCGAACAGGAATCCTTTCAGAAAGTTGTGTTTTATTACATAGGTACACACACATTAAAGAAATTCATTAAAAGCAATCACAGAATCTTCATTGCCAAGCTTGTATATAATGCTGACGCATTCAAAACCAGCATAATATCACATATTGCTATCCTGAGCAAAAAAACAAAAAATAAAATAGAATAAAAAAGTGAAACTGGAAAAAGAATCGTGAAAATCTATATTTTTTTTTAGTTGGATTGCCATCAGGGATTTAAAAATTCAATTTGCCTCTGTTCTGTCATGGTTACAATTCATTTGACGAGTGGATAATGGAACAAATGTTTGATACCGATAGAATTGGAAGATTATAACGAACGTTGGATTTCAAAAGGAATTAGCTAAAGTTCAAAAAAAGGGAAATTGATTCGACAGGTGAGGATGGCTAATATTTTTAGAGAGGTGTTTAAACGTCTGTATCAAATTATTTCAGGATTCTGCCTTTTTATTTCTATTTCAGTTTTTCATTAAAAAAAATCTAAAAACGACCGTTAATGGTTTACTTAGACATGAGTTTGTTCTGCATTTAATGATAATCTTTACTTGCCAACAGTATCGAAAGACGTTACACTAAATGAGATTTTTTTTAAAGCTTATAATAAAATCATCATTCATGAATGGCTTGTAATAAGCCAATCTAATTTGAACAACACTTCACACGTTTTCCCCTGGCTTTTGTCTTACTATTCACTTTTTCCAAAAGTCTATTCCCTAGTTACTCGTTAAGAGAAGGATTCAATTTTCCAGGAACATTTTTAATCTCCAATTTTTCTGTTCTTCCTTTATTAAAAAGAAATGTACCCTCTCTACGGAGCCCTGTTTAGATCTGTTTGGAATGAGTACATAATGGGATTTATTTTTCAATTTACTATCTTAACTTTCCTGTATAAATACGAAAAAATACAATGTTATGGCATATAAGAGCATAAATGATAAACCAGCTTTAAGAATTTATAAGACAAATCTAATTCATCCCCAAACTAGAATTCAACGTCAATACAAATGAAATACAGAAAGAGAGGAAAACTGACGCAAGCCAAAATATATTTTTGCCAGCCTGGATTTGAAGTATCCGGAGCCCCCACTTCATCTAAGGAGAAATTGAAGCAATGTCAACTGAACTTGAAGGTTCAGGAAGAAATGTTTGGCTCTGCGCACATGCGAAAAGAATGGAGAATAAGAAGAGGAAGAAAGCGGGGAGAAGAAAGAGGACATTTTTAAAGGTGTGGGTTCCAGGATGACTGGTTGATGGACCCAGTCCGTCGCCTGAAAACCAAGATTTAAGTGTTGTTTATGGTATGATGCTAAAATCAGATATTTGTATTAGATCGTATTTTCTGTTTGTATGGCCTCATCCATATACATGATTATTCTCTACACGCACACACACACACACACACACACAAACGCACACACATACACACACACACACACACACACACACACATATATATATATATTATATTATATATATATATATATATATATATATATATATATATATATATATATATATATATATATATATATATATATATATATATATATATATATGCGAATACCACAGGAAAAATAATGCGAAGAAATTCGTAGCCGAGCTCTTTCGTCCTTTAATAAGACATTGTCGTGGCACAAATGACTTACAGTTGAAAAGAAAGTTGCGGGATAAAAAAAATCAAGAAAATCAGATGGTTACTTGTCAAAAAGGAAAAAATCAAAGAGATTATCCAAGATAATTGGAGATCACAGTCCCAAAGTAAAACAGACGTAACCATAAGAGAAACGGAAGCTTAGGCATACAAAGCCAAAAACATTCACACAACTGCATATATTAATTTTCTTGCTTATATTTATCTACAACTATTTTTTTTATGAAGACATCGAGTTCAAATTTAGAACACTTCTGTTATTTGATTTGATGAAAAAAGAATCAATGATATTCCTATTAACTGTGTCTATACAAGGTATTATGGACCTTGCCTGACTACAGTTAATAGGATGAACTAAATCTATCATATGTACGAATAATGCAATCGATATTTGACAAGTTCTCATTGAATATTGGTACGTTTGATTCGTTGTGAAAGTAATTTTCAATTTTTCCGTAATACATTTTATCACACTTTTTACAAGGAATTTTCATATATGAAGCTAGAAACATCTTTAGGATTTTTTTTTTCTTTTCTTTTTTTACTAAAGATGTTTCTGGCTGCATATATGAAATTCTTTTTACAAGGAATTTCATATATGCAGCCAGAAACATCTTTAGGATTTTTTTTTTACTAAAGATGTTTCTGTCTGCATATATGAAATTTTTTCTAAAAATTGTGATAAAATATATTACGGACAAACTAGAAAATCAGTTTCATAACAAAGCAAACATCACCAATATTCGGTGAGAACTGATCAAATATCGAATGCATTATTCGTACATATGAGAGATTTAGATAATCCTATTATTAGGTGTGAATACGCTGTTGAGATTTACCATATACGTAAAAGTTTGGCTGTTGATATAAGGGGATTCTTAAGATCACTAGAGTCATATCTAGGGCAGGCCCCAAGTCCACTTTCCATTGGGGGGGGGAGCCCCTTTTTCAGCATGGGGTAGCCTTCATAACTCCGTTAGTTTTTTCGGTAGAAGGCTGATTTTGGGCTCGAATGGCCCAGAGTATTGTTTATTATGGCTTTACATAAAGCAATTTTGATCTCTAGGGCACCCTTAATCAATAAAACACAAAATATACCTTCGAAACATATAATTGTGATTTTTATATATACATATTATGCAAAATATAATTTTTATATATAATTTAATAGCCTTTAGTTGACATATTCTTGGGAATGATACACTGATTTACACACACACAAACAGATCATGATATAATATATAAAGAAAAATCATTATAATTTTCCCTTATGTACGGTAAAAAAAATCTAAGGCAGACACCGAATACAGAATAAACATGAAGGTGTCTATAAGCATTTTGCTGCGTATAGTTCTTATTTCTACCATGAAGGAAACTAAGCGTCTACATTTGCATAAATCTCTCTACTTGCTGATTTCCCTTTGGAGCTCTCTTGGGTTTACAAGACTTTTGACTCTTTCCAAAAGGGGTTTAAGATTATCAAGAAACATAGAAAGTAGGTAATATAGCTATCAAAAAGATAATACAAATTTGTATTTAAGTAATGAGATAAATTCTTCAGGTTCCTGAAAAGTTCTTGTGGCTTGTGACCAAGAGGTAATATTTGTCAATTATGTTATAAGGTTTCAAATCCCTGAGAAAGTCTTAAAATTTTGATATATTCACTCTACTGTCTTCTGTCGCATTTCCTTTATAATTAACAATTATCTTTTTATGACATCATGTCAACTGCAGCGTAATCAGGCAGAATTTGTAACGGTTCTGTCAATTACAATTATTATGCCTCATAAAGAATCGTTTCATACTTAGAGGCCGTATATACCTCGGCAATGATGCATTTGCCTTGGTTTCAATCCTGACATTTTAGAAATTAACAAACAACTTGTTTTATTTGCGCCTAGTTGTTTATTCCAGTTTTCAAGGTGACGTCGGTGCAAAATTGAAGGACAAAACAAAACAAAAACCATATAAAGTTTTCTGGGAGTAATTAACATTTTTCTCCTGGCTAAGGAGGCCTTTCTGACTCAACAGTTTTTAAAACCGCTAATTTGCAAGGGAAACATTGACAAGACTTATCGCTGACTCCTAAACGTTTGCTCAGGCATTTACCCTGCGAATTTTAAGTGCCACTGAGTTTTCAGGATAGCGCGTGATTTTTACAGCTGATTTTGAGTTTGCTTTTTTGTTCTTATTCTTGTCTCAGAAGAAAGTTCCTGCAGTGCTTTTGTTCTGTGAGTGAAGCCACACAAGTGGACGCCCAGATTGAGGATAATTACTCCAAGAAAGGGGTTATGTATGAGTAGGCTAATCATAGGACGAAAGAAGTAAAAATTGAATTTTCTGAAGTCTATTCTTTGTAGAAAGGGAACAGAACTGAGATTTATCATAAACAAGTAAATAATTCATTGAAGTTTCTTCGGCGCTATCGAGTTTTATGTACAGTGTATAACCAAGACTACTGAAAATAAATCTATCTTTTGGTGGTCTTGGTATAATGCTGTTTTAGACGCGGTCCATGAAACTTTCAGCCACGAGCCGGTGGTGGCCTGTCTTATAGCGTTGCCTTAACCTTACATAAAATAAAAACTGCTGAGGTTGGAGGGCTGCAATTTGGTATGTTTGAGGAATGTGGGGGCGGGGGCCGTGGTGGTTGTGTGGATGATCGACATAAAAATTTGCAGCCCTCTAGCCTCAGTAGCTTTTAAGTGCGGACGGGCAGAAAAAGAGCAGACGGACAGACGAAGTCACCTCAATAGCTTTCTTATACAAGAAACTAAAATCGGGCACAAAAGCTGAGAAGACAAGTAAACACATTGAGTTGGAAAATTTTACGTTCTAGATATTAATGGTATAATTGATTATTTTTGGACTTGTAGGTACAAATATACAACAGTGATGGGAAGATTACGTCAATACAATTTCCGAAACTCAACAGTACTTGGTATTATTTTGAAGAAATCATATTTCCACTAATAGGCACATTTAAACCGACAAATAGGAAAGTGCCGATTGCAGTGAAATCAAATAAACCAAACTCACTTAAGATAAAACGAAGATGATAAAGATGAATAACAAAAGCTACCTATAGTAAAGAGCAGAATATTTTCAAACTTAACATTATAGTTTCTGCCATAAGAATCGCCTTCCCATTTGAATATTGTTTAAATTACAATAAAATGAGTACTGACCATAAAATCAAGTGCCTCAGTGGTGTGGTTGGTCAAAACATACCAAACGTAAAGCCGTTGGTCCCGTTGCTGAATAACACTGGGTCCATGCAACGTAAAAACACCAAAGAAACAAACAATAAAACCATAAGCAAAGTTTCTTTGTGGTAATTGGCTAAAGTAGTTGGGATTATATACGTAATTCTTAAACGAACTGATATCTGAAACTTACTACGATTTATTACACCAAGAATCAGGGAGGCAATGCGAGAGGGTTGGCTGCTACTATGCAGGTAGGTCAACATTCGGGGAAAAATCTCGAGTATGGTGATATTTTTTAGTCACATGGTCTATTTTCATCCATGAGCTCAGTATGAGAATGTATTATATTATGAAAGCATGAATTATTTGAAGGATACTAAAATTAAGAGAAATAGATAATTAAGGTATTTAAGCATTGCGCTTGAGTTATTTCGAGTTAAAGGAGTCAAAGAAATTATTAAAAATATATATTTTTCCCGATCATACGGCAATTTACGATAAAACATAGGTGTGACGTTAACATCTATAGCCATAAAGGCCTCTTTGCAAACCTTATATTGCTCTCTGGTAATCAACCTATTCGGGAGATTCGGGTAAGGAAAACCAAATGATTACTGTTAACAACGATGTCATCTTATAAATGTTCTTCTATAAGCTACTTTGTTTCAAATCAAATTGAACGCAAATCCATTCAAGGAATATTCTTATATTCGCAATTTCAGGTTGTCAGACAATTATTAAATTTAACAATGGCGTCAAAAAGAAGAACAAAAATAAATATACGGCTTTGGTGAAAGAAGTCTGGCGTCTACTTATTCTGGATAATACGAATGTTTCCATTAAATTCTGTTTAGAAAATCTCCATTCCCAAATAGATGAGCACTTTTAGTAGCCTATCTTTATTTACATATGGCTCTATTTTAGTGGTCAAAGGATACCAAAATAGGAGTTGTTGTAAAGGAAGGAGTACATTAATGTGATTTGCTGCAGAAGAGAGGAAGAATAAAAATCATTTCATTATATGTGTAATTTCACCCATTGTATTTTTCCACCTCAGTCCTCTTAATTTCGTGGGTATTAGAGTGGAAGGACAACCAAATCCTCTGCTAATATAAGGTATTGCACTCAATTATCTGGACATAACAGCGTATTTTCCAAAAGAAAGGTATTCTGGTGTGCGCAGAGTTAGCCATGAAGAGTGTGAATTATTCTTCTTTACGCGCGTATATTTTTTCGGAAGTACTGCATTGCCACAAATGTTTTATTAACTTTTTTACTTAATAAAATAAGGTTAAAACTGTGCTTGCCCAGCCAACCATCCTCAAAAGTGGTGACGTGTATTAGTGACGTCGGTATAGCTTATCCTCCACTGTACCCCATCAAAAGGTTGTTCGGCTTATAGTTAAATGTTATTTTATGTATCCTGCGCAATACGAAATTTTTAGGGCAAATTGTTGTATGATGATATATAAACTTTTTTAACAATTATATCTTAATCTATATATAATCGGGAACAACTTGTTCGAAACGGTCTGAGTAAGGCAAGAAGTTGGTCTTTTTTTACTAAGAGTAAACGGCTTCATTAAGCACATCTGTCAATTCAATGTACCACGATAAATAGGACAATGTTACAAACACTAAGTGCTTTAGTAGCATGGAAATCCATACGTTGGTTTAGAAATTGTTTACGAGAAACACTATTTCATGGCCTCTGGAATGCATAGTAGGCTTCAACACATTCGAGAATGGCTAGCAGAATATGAAATTGTTCCTGTGGTTGCGAGAATGCATTTTTGTTACGGCTTGCCACTTTGTATACAAGCAAGATCCGTGGCAAGAGAGAGAAAACCCGTGAATAGATATTTATATCTTTAGTGGGTAATAGTTACCTGGCACAGCCGCAGGTAAAACAAACCAGATTGTCTTTTTGTATTCCCGCTCTGAATAGCTGTAGATCTAACAAATGAGTAATAAAGCGTTTCATTACGTGGATGTGTTAATGAGTTACACACATTTCATTATTCGTAAATTAGAAACAATAGGAACATAATTAATACAGAATGTCACTATTGAGTTCAAAACCCTTACCTAAAATTTTGATGGTTCTGGCTGTCATGGTAATCGCTTTATAGCAAAGAATTATAAGTTAAAGGAAAGGAAAACGCATCTTCTTCGAGAAGTTCTGCAGCAAGGAGGCATTCGCACATGTATTGGAGGTGCCTGTTCTCATGATGGTTCGAGAATCCCCAGGTGTGTTACAGAAACTCAACAGGCGCCGACTTGTCGTTAGAAACGCTGCAACATTTCGTCTAGATCCTCCTAAAACGTTCCTGTCGTCTCGGGAGTCTGTGACGTTCGCTGGTAGGCCCCGCCCCCAGATCGCCGTATATATACGACTGACGAAGTGTCAGAGATCAGATCATCAGAGAGAGATAAGAGAAGAAGGAACAGACGAAGAAACGTCCAACAAAGTGGTTTTGAGGAGCAACCTGCCCTTCGAGTATCAAGAATAGACATTGTTTTCTGCAGTACGGAGTCAAGAAGACATCTATAGTTTACAGCTAATCCTTTGCGAAGCCGTCGCTGCGAGCATTGATTTTTGACAGCTGCAGAACTGGCCAGCAAGTATTTCATTACCTGACTGTTTCCCCAGTTCACATATTGTAAGATTTTACCTTTGTTATATAAGTAAATAGGAGAAACCATTCTGCATTTATCTTTGTTAGTAAGCTTGTAAATAAATCTTTGTTCTGTTTGTGTTTCTTTCCATATTTGTATCCCAAGTTTTAACTGTTGGTGTTGAATCTTTTTGTTTATTATAATATAGAACCTGTAGTAGACCTCGGTCTGTGACACTGGCATAGGAATCTAAATTTTACTCTGACAAGTACTAGTACTATTGAATTTAGGTGCAAAATAATGATTGCAAAAATTAGGTGGGGTTATAAAATATACACTTGTCAACTTTGGTAGATCTAGTGTACCTATCTGTGGCGGCCCAGACTATAGCAGTTGCTGTTTTTCAATGCAGTTTTACCTTCTGAACAAGAATTTTAAGAATATTTATTAGGACGACTGTAATTTCCCTTTGAACTCTATCCTACAGTAAAGGTGACCCCCATTGGGAACCGGGGTTTTGGGTGGGGACAAAACACTCGGGAGAATTATGCCGTTCTACTCTATCCTACGGTATGGGGGACCCCCAATGGGAACCGGGGTTTAGGGTGGGGAGAAACCACTTGGGGGAGGTTTTGCCGTGTTATTGTGGTATTTCCCATTATTTATGACATTTAAAACACGAAATACAATCGAAAATAAGAGATAACAAAAGCATCGATAGTGGAGCCGATTCACATCCAAATCCCATCTACTACTATTACCATTACAACACCGAATCCTACTACGCATGCGCCAATTCTCCTGCGCATGCGCTAGTTGTAAGGGAGCTTTTGTTCTAAACGCAGACTTCTTAGTGAGGACAAAAATGGGGGTGTACGGGAGGGGTACATGTATTTAGCCAATCACGTTGCAGTATGACCCTTACATTGCTATAGGACCGAGTGAAGAATTGGGAGGTATTCATACATTGAGTTACATAAATTCACTTTCCTAATTTGATTTTTAATCATGGTATATGAATTTTAGTGTTTATTCCTGTTTCCTTTATCATAGTATTTGTATAATATTTGTTTTGTTTTGTTCTCTCCTAATAATTTGGCCATATATACCTTGAAATATTAAGTTATAATTGATGACAGACACCTGAAAATGCCTACGTGGTTGGACTAGAAGTGGGTGCTAGGATGATTCGATACCTACCTTCCTGTCGGTTACGTGAAATTGCAAGTTGCTTGGGATATTTCATACATGATTTATACATGATTTATACACAACTCACTCCCTTCCCTTTCCAGTATTCACGTCTGACTGTTTGCGTTTCATCATTAAGAATACATTTCATACCCATAACAATTTCTTTGTTAAAATTTGACCTTATTGGGACATCTACTTATATATATTCCATTACATCCTTTTACAGACATTTCAATTTACACCTTTTTCTCCCTTCTCTTTCCATTATCCACCTCTGTCTATTTACGCTCATAATTTTACAATCTTTTCTCACCCATAAAAATTTTTTGGATAAAATTTTACTAATTATTAGAACATTTTCATTTGTTATATCTTGAAGGAAGACCAACATATAGGTTAACCCCCCTCGTACCTCCTGTGCCCCCAGTAACCCGCCTTCCCCTTAGTGAACATATGACTCCGTGGTGGTTGCGGAATTCAAACATGGCGGCTGTGTTTACATTTCACCAAACACTTGGTAGATCGATCTATAGAACTATTCCACGGCGATCTAGACTATGGCAGTTGACGTTTTCCTATGTTATTTTACTTGCTTTACAAGAGTTGAAGGGAATCTTTTCTTCGTTTCACTGGAACTAAACTTTAATTTACCTTTGAACTCATGTCGACCCACTGGTAGCGTCACGTAGTATTCAAAGGTAGATTACTGCTCAGTTACAGTCGTCTGAATAAATATTACTTTCAAATTTTGTACAGCAAGTAAAATAACATAGGAAAACGTCAATTGCCATAGTCTAGGCCACCGCGGATTACTTCTGTAGAAATACCCCAACTTTCACCTTTTGATGTAAAGTTATTGCCGAAACAAAAAAAACAGCGTTCCAACGGCTCTGAATCCCTTACTAATTAACCCTTAAACGCGACTGGACGTATTTTACATCGCATTTTGTCTCTCGGGTGCCGACTGGACGTATTTTACGTCGACATACAAAAGTTTTTTTAAAAATTCGCGGAAAAATACTTTTAGGCCTACCAGCCGAAAACTCTTGAATCACGCGCCTTGGGGGATGCTGGGAGTTCACGGATCAAGGTGTTGTTTTGTTTACAATCGTTACGCAGGCGCGCAGCGCGAATTTCTTTCTTGCCGCACTAAAAAACGTATCTGTGACACATCTCTGAAATTATTTCGTCACTTTGACATAATTTTTGTACCATTTTAAATTAGCCGTTACATAGAGTATTATATATGAAAATGTGCGCATTTTTATGTAGAATACAACAAAATAATACTCATGATTGTAGCTTTTATCAGTTTTAAGATATTTTCATATAAATAACGATAAGTGCCAAAATTTCAACCTTCGGTCAACTTTGACTCTACCGAAATGGTCGAAAAACGCAATTGTAAGCTAAAACTCTTATATTTTAGTAATATTCAATCATTTAACTTAATTTTGCAACTAATTGGAAGTCTCTAGCACAATATTTCGATTTATGGTGAATTTATGAAAAAACTTTTTCCTTACGTCGCCGCGCGGTAACTCTTCCGAAAATAATCATACATGCGATTGTGGTAATGTTTGCACCATTTTAAATTAGCCAATTACATAAAGTTTTTATATATGAAAATGTGCGCAATTTCATGCACAATACAACTAAAAACACCCATTGTTGTAGCTTTTTATCAATTTTGAAATATTTTCATATAAAAAATGATAAGTGACAAATTTTCAACCTTCGGTCAATTTTGACTCTACTGGAAATGGTCGAAAAACGCAATTGTAAGCTAAAACGCCTATATTCTAGTAATATTCAAGCATTTACCTTCATTTTGCAACAAATTGAAGTCTCTAGCACAATATTTGGATTTATGGTGAATTTATGAAAAAAATAACATTTTCTTTACGTCCGCGCGGTAACTCTTCCGAAAAAAATCATACGTGTGATTGTGGCAATGTTTGCACCATTTTAAATTAAACAGCCGTTACATAACGTTTTATATATGAAAATGTGCGCAATTTCATGTATAATACAACAATAAATAGTTGAAGGTTGTAGCTATTTCTCATTTTCGAAATATTTGCATATAAATCACACGATAAATAGAAAAAAAACCACGTTCAGTCAAATTGACTCTACCGAAAATGGTCGAAAAACGCAATTGTAAGATAAAAAACTCTTACAGTCTAGTAATATTCAGTCATTTATCTTCATCGTGAAACAAATTCGAAGTCTCTAGCACAATATTTAAATTTATGGTGAATTTTAAAAAAAAACTTTCCTTCCCTCCGCGCGCGGATTCTCCGCCACAAATCTCCGAAATGCGTAAGTCCCATTCTCGGAATATTTGCTCCCTCCGTTTCATATTAGGCATTTCATAGAGTTTTATATATGAAAATGTGCGCAATTTCATGTAGAATAAAACGAAAAATATTTGAAAAAGTTTGTGAGCTTTTCTTATTTCCGAAATAATTGCATATAAAAAAATATATATATAAAAAATTCGACATTCGGTCAACTTTAGCTCGTCAGATATGGTCGAAAACTGCATTTGTAAGCTAATATTCTTACAGTATAGTAATATTCAATCATTTGTCTTCATTCTGAAACATATTGGAAGTCTCTAGGACAATATTTAGATTTATGGTGAATTTTTGAAAAAATATGTGTTTACGTAAGCGCGTTACGAATTCATGCATTATTTTGTGATAATATTTTACTCTGTGTTGCTTTTATCGTTTTACAATGTTTGTTATATATCAAAATGATCGCAATTTAGTGCACATTACAACGAAAAAAAAATAACTTGTTACCTTCAACCGTTTTTCGCACAGCGCGATTTGAATACAATTATATATGAAATTTCGTTTTTGCGCTATCATATATCGCATTATTTATATATGATAATGATTAATTTTTTTCATTTCTGATGGTTGCATACTAAACTTCAAGCAATGACAAAAAAAGGAGCCAAAAATGAACTCTTAATCTTGAAAACTAAGCGTGCTGTGATTTTTTGAAAAAAATATTTTTTCCGCTTACGCGCTCACTCTCAAACCCCTCCGGCATACAGGAGTCATTTTTTTATTTACCTTTTTTTTTATACCGCACGCGCGTTTTAAGGGTTAATTCATTGTACAGCTCCGGACAGTTCCACCGGTCCTGTTTCCGAGTTTCTGGCCAGATTTGTGTTGTAGCCCTGACGAGAAACGTCACTTGGGGCCTTGATCTTCTTTCTGAAAGAAAAAAAAAAAACATATATTAACAATATATGTTTTTTTTCAACAAATTAATTCCTTGAACCTGGAGCCCTAGCGAAAATAAAAGCAAAGAATTAAAATTTATATCAGTTAATAAGTTTAGAGAATGTATTTCTATGTAACCCAACCTTTCAAAGACTTATCTATAAGGCATTTGAAGACATTCCAGATTTTCTCAATATCTTCTATTAAAATGTCTAGACTAATTTTATATACCAACCTAAACAAAGTTTGCCCAAATATAAGAGAAACACTAAAAACGTCGCAAACTACCACTCTTAAAAGTCCAGGTCTGTAAAGTCATGGACCGACAGTACTCATTTATTGGACGTTGTGCGTGAGAGAGAGAAAGAGAGAATCTGTGTGTGTGTCTGTGTGATGGTGTGACATAAAACGGTTGTGCTAACAAGGCTATTGAATCGTTTGTAACGATGACGCCGGTTTTACAACTGATTTTTTTCCTCTCTTTCTTTTGTATTTTGCCTCTGTGAAGTCTGCTATTCGATATATTTCTCATAACATCAAGTACTTAGATTAATGTTGCATTGACATGTAATGACTGTACTAATGTAAGGTTTCGTTAATCGGTTTGATATAGTGATGTATTTAAAGATAACACATTTTCACTATGCACAGTGTCTGTTTCTATAATGTTATTAAAGGTATAGCAAGTCATCATGCAATCATTGCTGTGAACAGTTGTCTAATCCTTTAAATGGAAAATGTTCTTAATTCCACTTGACTGTCACCATGGGAGGAGGTGCGTGTTTGGTGGCTAGAATTTGGGCTTGCTTTTATTTTCAGTCAACATTACACAAAAAGTGAACTTTTTTTAGGTTTGATACATAAACATAGTCTAACCATCTTATAAGAAGAAACTGGGAAAATTTGGTTTGTCTGCAAATGCCTTATTGATAAGTCTTCGAAAGGTTGGGTTATGTAGTCCACATAATTGCGTGGATATGCACTTTTTCTTAATTTATTAACTGAGGTAAATTTCAATTCTTTGCTTTTATTTTTGCGACTACTCCAGGTTCAAGGAATTAACTTGCTGACCTTATAGTGTTTAATTATAAGTTTCTTTATTTCAGAAAGAAGAATAAGGGACCGATTTACCTTTCTTGTCAGTGCTACAAACATAAATCCTGTCACAAACCCTCCTCACTAGATGAAACCGGACCCGGTGGAACTGTCCTGATCTGTACCTAGCTCGCTGGTTATGCCTTGATAATGGGACCCTACATACTTCTACCTGGCCACATGGAATCATACCCTGCAAGCATCCACTGCTCACAGAAGATATCTCCTGACATGCACACTCGACATGTGTATAAGAATCACAAAAACAACCGACAGCATACACTCTTTTAATATACACTATTGCACATGATCATGTCACATCAAATGTATCATTCCTAGTGGAAGCAATATAATGTTAGCTTTCCAGTTATATTTATTAGAACTCTGTCCATAACTTGTACATACAATTATGTACCATTTTCCAATCTCAAATAAATACAGTTGTAAATATGTATGTTTATCTATTTAATTTGAATGTTTATTCATCTTTATTTTGTTTCCTTTGCATCAGGCACTACATTTCTGCTCGTCTGTTTGTTGTCTTGAATAAATAAGTATGTTTGCAGAGGCAGCCTCTTATTCACTCCTTCGCTACATTGATGACCAACCCCAATGATGCCTGCCTCTCCAGCAACACCGTTATGGAGGAGTAAGATGGTAATTGAAATTTGACAATGTATTCGGGAGAGAGAAAGAGAGAGACAGACAGACAGAGACAGAGACAGAGAGAGACAGAGAGAGGCTGGTTGTTGGCTTGTTAGGTTGTTTGTGTTCGTGTGAATGGATAGTTGATAAGGGAATTGCTCATTCAGTGGGCACTTGTTGTGTCTGTTGGGTCGGTCGTGATATAGTCAGCAGCAGCCTTAGAAGAGTTTCTTGATGGTAAGTTGTTGTGCTTGTGTATTAGAAGGTTGCTGAGCATGTGAGTTTCTGTTGTGTTGTGTGTGAGTTATTGGGGGTGTGTTGTTGAGTTTGTGAGTTTCTGTTGTGTTGTGTGTGAGTTGTTGGGGGTTGTTGTTGGTGAGCTGTTGTGATTTCTTGGTGTTGCTTGTTGGTGGTTGTGTGTGGGCTTGTAGTGTTGTTGTTTTGAAGTTGTTGGTGTTCGTCTATGCAGTGATTTGTTGTGTTGAGTTATTGTATAGTTGTAGTACCAGGTTGTTTGTTTTGTGTTGTGACTCTCGGTGGTTGTTGTGTCTTGACAACCTTATCCAGCGGACAGCACAGCTTCTTGCCCTGACGCCAGTCATTGATGGTGAGTATGAAAGTGTGAGAATTCCGGAGTTTAAGAGCTATAGGGAGGCAGTTTTAGAAGGGCCGAAGGGGAATGGCAGAGCGAGCAGTTGATAGGAGCATTAGAACAAGTAATGTAAGTATGATAGAACCTAAGAGATATAGGAGTGCTAGTGCCAGAATGTTAGGGTCAGTTAGCTGTTGGTGGGCATTAGGAGCTTGTTGCGGGTGTGGGTAGTGAGTGTCAGAGATATAGGGACATTAAATGTTATAGGTGTGGGCAAACAGGGCATATAGCTAGTGGATGTCGGGGCACCTGTATGAACGTGGTTAGCAGCAACTGTGGAACGAACGGGCAAAATGAACCGCAAAAAAAATGTGTTGAATGTGGAATGGAAGATCATGTAGCGAGTGTGTGTAGGTGAAAGAGGATGAGTAAGGCTGGGAGTTTGGGAAACAAGGTGTTAAAGAGATTCAGTTGGGTGGGTCCTCTAGTTGTGTGACAACAGTATGTTCAGGAGAATGCGATGAATGAATGGTTGAGGGTGACTAAGTATGAGCCGAGTGACAGTGAACAAATGGGTCTGGGAGATCGACAGTTAATGTCAGTTGAGTATGGAAGAAAGCAGAAGAAAGTAAAGAAAGGGAATGAAGGGAAAAGCGAGGACTGCACGATAGAGGGGTTAGTCTTAGGGTAAAGATGGTTGATAAATCATGTAATACAGATAACTTTGAGGGAATAAATGATACTTATAGTGTGAGTGGGTTTGAATTAACAGGGGTAAGCGAGACTTCATTGGGAAGGGAACCAAGTAGTAAGGAGGTAGTTGGTAGTATGGATGCATCATTGCAAGAGTTTGACAGAAGTATGGATGAACTGATTTGTTTGGTAGCAGAATTAAGTGAGATATTGGGACCAGAGCTGGAAGGTGTTGATAAGGTAGTGAATGAGATTTGGGAGGAAAGTAGTGAGGGAGATCATGGGAATCTGAATGAAAGTGGTTTGGAGGAAGTGACTGGCGATGTAATTGAGAGATTGTATGAGGGTCCTCAAATGAGACCCAGGGCGCCTGAATCCAAGCATCCTCGGCTGTTGTGATAGGCGATTTAGTGTGGATGTTGTGAGTGTAAGGAGACGTTGTCAAATGTAATGGGGGAGGTAATGTGGAGGAGTAATATGGTAATTGAAATTTGACAATGTATTCGGGATAGTTGATAAGGAAATTGCTCGTTCAGTGGATGCTTGTTGTGTCTCTTGGGTCGGTCGCAGGTTCAGTCTGTACATTTGAGTCAGTCTGAGATCAGAGCTTGTGATGGTCAGTTGTATTGTGCGTCATTGATTTGTTGTTTGATATGTTGTTGTAGGGCTTGTGCTGAAGTTGTTGTGCTTGTGTAGTTGGAAGGTTGTTGAGCTTGTGAGTTTCTGTTGTGTTGTATGTGAGTTGCTGTTGGGTGTTGTTGATCTTCTTGGTTTCTGTTGTGTTGTGTGTGAGTTGATGGGGGTTGTTTTTGGTGAGCTGCTGTGATTTCTTGCAGATGTTTGTGGGTGGCTGTGTGTGGGGTTTTAGTGTTGTTGTTTTGATGTTGTTGGTGTTCGTCTTTACAGTGATTTGTTGTTTTGAGTTCTTGTATGGTTGTAGTACCCTGTTGTTTGTTTTGTGTTGTGATTCTTGGTTGTTGTGTCTCAACAACCTTATCCAGCAGACAGCACAGCTTCTCGCCCTTAAGTCAGTCATTGATGGTGAGTACGAGAGTGTAAGAATTTCGTTGTGTCTGTAGGTGAACCAATTGTCCTGTCGAGTAAAAGTAACGTACAGGAGAAAGTGTGGCCGAGAATATTTTTTGAGAGTTGGTATAAGTAACTTAACTGTGGGGACTTTCCTTGCTTTGTTGTTAGCTTTGATTCCACCACACCGTCACCGCTGCCTCCAAATGTCTGGCCCCCATTCACACCCACAACCCAGAAGCATGGTTTTTCAGAGCAGAGACAATCTTCCGATTAAGAGAATTACTTTCTCAGTATGCAAAGCAGACCATATCCTCGAAATCCTGGCAGATGATGTTTTCGATCAAGCCTCAGGATGGCTAAAATAACTTCAAACACATGTTATCTACGAATCATTGAAGTATCACCTTGTCAGAGAGGTACTCCTCACAAACCTACCCTGTCAGACAGTGGCGGCCATGCCCAATGGCTACACCATGCCCATCGAAGTAATCCTAAAATTGGTTGAAGCAGTACACATGGCCCATAAGACAGCAAAGCCAACCCATAGTAGCAGCAGCAGCAGCAGCAGCATGATGGCCCCACCAGTCAACCAACACGGAACCTGATGGCGACCTAGATAGACTGGCTGTCCCATCTACAAATGGAACTTCCCCAAACAATTCATCAAGGGGAAGACTAGAAAGAAGAAAGCTGAACTACCAGAGGGAATCTGCTACTTCCATTGGAGATTTGCAAATAAGGCCTGCAAATGTATTAAAGGCTGCCTGTTTAAAAAAAAACATGCAAGGAACTGCATCCGTGACCAAAACAACTGAACATCAGTGGTGGGCAGATCGGTTGCTCCCAAAGCGAGAGGCCATGCCTACTTACCACTGTCTTTTTTCCAGGTACAGACAAAGGTTCAACATGCTTCTTAATAGACAGGATATGGAACACAGAATTCCTTTTTGCCATAGGGCCATGCAAATCATTCATGCCAGCCACCTTGTATAAATAATCCAACCCCATCCCATACACCAGCATCCACATATCCACTACCAGCAGAGCACCAATCAAAATATACGGGAAGCAGACAATGGAACTGTCATTTGATGGGAGACTACATCATGGCAGATGTAACAATAGTACTTTCAGGAGCAGACTTCCTTAAAGAACACAACCTGCTGGTGGATGTAGCATCAAACCTGCTGATCCTGAAAACTGTCCCCCCACCATCACCACAACAGAGGATACAACAAACCGTACCATTCGCATCATTCGCATCAGCAACCCTATTGCCAGAAATAAGATGACTCCTACAAAAATTACAAGAATTTGTCAAAGATAGTACAGGACAACTTAACCAAACCAATAAAGCACAACATTCAGCACCACATAGAACCAGAAGGTCCCCCAGTCCATTAAAGTGGAGTCTGCAGGGCTTGCAAAAGTCTGAGGAAGTTCTGCTTCTGAGCTATTCTGAGAGGTTCTGAGAGAGAGCTGATGCGGCCCCTTTCCCTGCCTGGGGGATCCAACAAGTGTTCTTATACCTCCATAGTGCACAGATATATCGGCAGATAAAAAGACTACCAAACACACATAAATTTAGTGCAGTCAGGGAATTGTTTTGCCTCTTGTCTGTATTTCATTTCCATTCTTCCAAGACAATCCCCCCACCACCCCCCCATCCCCCCCCACCCCCCCCCCCCCCCCCCCCCCCCCACCCCCCCCCCCCCCCCCCCCCCCCCCCCCCCCCCCCATTTCTTTGTTCACCTTCTCACTCCCCAATTTTGGTTCAATGCTATGATTCATTCCCTTGTGCTGCTAGTAAACATCCCCTAGTTAATTCAAGCAACGTAATAGTCCTTTCTGTCAAAACTCTGTCATTTCATGCCCCTTGAGTGGATTGTAATATTTTTTGCTAGGAGCAAGTGGTGTGTAATGTTCCTCACATGTTCCTCACCTTAGTACTGATGCTAGAATGCAATCTCTTTGCAGACAAACACTGTGCCTGATTGTGGGAGAAATTGGGAACCCTCTGGAATAAGGCTTGCATTAAAATAACCCATTTGCGCAAATTCTGATCTCCGTGTCTGGTTCATTTCCCAGCCATGTGTTTCCAGTGGATCGACAATCAACCACCTCATTACTTCCTGGACCTACCATAACTTAAATGTAAATATAGTTCATTTAAAACTAAATTCCTCCTTTTTCAGTAATATCAGCCTTCTGCTGTAAGTTTTTTTTTTTTTTTTTTTTTTTTTTTTTTTTTTTTTTGTGTGATCACTCGTCCCTCCAGTCAAAGCAGTTTTTAAGAGTGTTAGACTACATTTTCAATGAGGTAACAATACCTGCTTCAGATGTTTAGCCAAGGAAAAACTCAACCACACCAGACGAATAGTGAGAGAAATAGAAAAGGCAGGAAATCACCTCTCCACAGGGTACCAAAACCCGACTGACTATGGTGGCCATGCTGAGACTATCTGTGACTAAATATTAAAACAGAGCCCGACAGATGCCCATTGCTGAACAAAGTAGACATCACCAAGCAAATGAATGGCACCAATGTCTTTCCCAAAATATATCTGCTGTAACTGCGACAAAGGCAGTTACAGTGATCCATTGCGATGAGGCTACAAATTCGTTACTCCTACAAAGATCACAAATCTTTGATGGCTCGGGCAGAGTCATCTCAGAATGGTTCCTAGTGTTAAGCAGAGAGATCTACAACTCAACGAAAAACATTTTCATAAAGCACTTACAAGGAAACCATCAGGAAATCTAAGTTCTGGGAACACAAGAGGTGGATACGGTTCCCCCACTAGAAGAAGGAGAGGGCAAATTTTTCTTCCCCTCAGGCAGTGTCCATCAATGCTGGCTGTAATAATCGTCATGATGTGCCTAGGTAGGCATTAAACTTGCGTGCAAGCATTGCAGTAAAAGGAAGCCAGCACCAGAGATTTCTCTGGCAGTAACATAGTATGGCAGAATAAACTTTTGAGGAACTCGTGCCGAGTCCAGTTTGTGCCAGCCTGCACAAAAGGGTAGTGGCTGAGCCATGTAAACAGCTCCTCCTGGACAATTATATATATTATATGGAGTATTAAATGTATGTCAAGCAGAGGTGATGAAATGCTTCGACATTGTTGATTTGCCTTTATGAAATCTCCAAATGTGGTAGACACTTCTCAGTGCATTCTCAAATGTGGATAAACAGGAGCATTCTTGAAGAACGAGGACATCTAGGCTGGATGATCTGGGTGACATGTATGGATGCAAGCAAAGTGACCCTTAGGAGGTGTCATGTGATTCATATGTCAGAAAGGAATGATAACAAAGAAGCTTCTAGAAGAATTGGGTTTGTGTATGTGTGCAAGTATCTAAAGGGGTCATGAGTGGAAATATAATGAGATACCTAGACATTGGTAGATTATTCTTATTCTAGCAGTGTTTAGATTTTGTGGAACAGCGATGGAAGTTGTGTAGTGATGGACTATTTCATATCATTTCCATTAAACATGTTTTATTGTCCAATTTCCATATGCCCTTTCAGAAGCCAATAATTTTTTAAAGTGACTGGGAGACGAATTCTCAGTTTTTTCTTATTTTCTTTTCTTTGCTTTTGCTTTACAATTTATTTTCACTGTGTATTTCCCACATCTATGCAGTTGTTTTTATGATTTTCTAAAAAATTTGACCTTTGTTTTTGCCTCAGATATTTCTGTAATGGGTCACGTGATAAGGGAATTTTTTGCAGATAGCCATAACTTCAGTCATGACAGACTTTGACATGTTGTTTGGATAATTAATATTAGGAGAGATTCAGTTTCCATTTATTTATTGCTAGAGGTAAATTAGAGTCTTACCCTTAACTTCTTCGATTCATTTCCTTTTCTGTCATGTTTAGTTTGGTAATAAAACTTGTATCTTTTGATAGTTCATGAGATTCACTAGCCTTAGATTATTAATATTGAAGCTATTTATAGAGGAAATTAACATAAGGATATTAAGTGTGATTGTGAAAAAGGTATGTGTCCCGTTTTCTTTAACTTTGAAGTTGGGATAATGGCAGGAGAAATAAAGGGCATCAGGAGCATCATTATTCATCTTAGCAGCCTCAAAAACTATGGATTAGACACTAATATCTGTCATTTTCTTTGGTTTTTATGTGTCACCCCCTTTGTACCCCTTTTCACTCCACTTCCTATCAGGGCTGAACTTGGACTTAAATGGTATCAGGAGAGTTGCTATTTCAGCAACCTAAAAAATAAGGATTAGAAACTAATGTCTCTTGTTTTAAGTGATTTTTACATCTCATCCCCTTCCCATCCAACTCCACATCGGGACTTGAAGGGCATTGGGAGTGTCACTATTCATCTTAGTGAACAAAAACTATGGATTAGATACTAATATCTGTCGTTTTCAGTTATTTTTACATGTTACATCCTTCCACCCCTTTTCACTTCACTCCCTAATGGAGCTTAACTTGGCCTTGAAGGGCATTGTGAGTGTCACTGTTCATCTCAGCAACCTCAAAAACTATGGCTTAGATACTAATATTAACCAATTTTGGTTGTTTTTATGTCCCCCTTTACAAACCCTTTTTGCAGCCCCTTACCTATTGGTACTGATCTTGGACTTGAAGAGCATTGGGAGCATCACTAATAATCTCAGTGACCACAAAAACTATGGATTAGACCCCAATATCTGTCGTTTTCTGTTATTTTTACTTTTCACCTCTTATGTACCCCCTCACTGCCCCCATCTCTTTGGTGCCAGTGATATCTTACCCCAACAGTATTCTTTCCCAGATGCTAAGTTATATGTATACCAAGTTTGGTTGAAATTAATCAATGTTTGTCAAAGTGTATGTGGCAAATATATACAAATACATTCACACACGAAAATTATATATATATATATATATATATATATATATATATATATATATATATATATATATATATATATATATATATATATATATATATAATATGTAATTTTGTAATTTTGTGAATTCCTTTTTATAATGTATTTACTCACAGACTGATGATGCACCGAGAATTGTGTGCGAAACCTTTTTAATAAACTATGGCCTTCTACTGATGTATTATGGTAACCCCCTGAAGTATTGTTATCTTCACCCGACTGAGACTATATATAAATATATATATATATATATATATATATATATATATATATATATATATATATATATATATATATATATATATATATATATATATATATATATATATATATATATATATATATATATATATATATATATATATATATATATATATATATATATATATATATATAGGTAAATGTTGAGGTTTCTTGCCTGTAAGGCTAAAAGGAACGCCATATTAAGAATTTAATGAAAGAATACGTTTGATGAAGTTCTTATGCTGTACCTATTATATTACAAAGCGTAGATATTCACAAAAGCGAACACTTACAAAATTATGATATGAATAATAAGTCAGAGAGAGAGAGAGTATTCCTTTTCACTGATTTTTATTTGAAGCCAAAGTGATATCCTCTCCACAAATTCCACCGTGGAAGCAGTAGCTATATAATTTCCAGAGAAACGGACTTTCGGGTCTTGAAATTTAGTAGGTAGTTGAGAATCACGTAACGAAGAGACTTCTCACAGAAGTCTCCTGGAAGACTTGGGTTCAAAATACGGCGTATTTTCCCACTTGTTGGTCCTCCTCAATATATCAAGCCATTCGAAATCATAGTTTATTAACTTTTTTCCCAGTTAAGGTAACGGACTGAGGTAAAAGCGACCTCGTAATGCAAAGAATTTTTTAATATATAACTCCGACCTCTCTCTCTCTCGACCTCTCTCTCTCTCTCTTTCGCCAGCACTGAAACGCATTGCTCTATATTTAGAGCGGGCTACGATTCTCTTATGATAGAATCTAAATTATTATTATATATATACATATAGTATCTTATTTATATATATATATATATATATATATATATATATTATATATATATATATATACACTACATATATAAATATATATATATTAATATATCTCTAATATATCTATATATATATCCTATATATATATATATCATATATATATATATATAATATATATACTAATATATATTATATATCTATATATCTATAATATATATTATTTTAATATCTCTTATATATATATATATCTATATAACTATATATCTATGATACATATGTATATGTATCTATCATATTATATCTATATATATATATCTCTATATCTATCTATCTATCTATCATATATCTCTATATAATGTCTAGCCGTAAATTATTATTCATTATATATATCTATATATATTACATTTTCTCTCTATAGTCTATATATATATATATATAATATCTATATATCTATATAATAATAATATATTATCTCTATATACTATAATATATATATATACATAGAATATATATGTACATCTGTCGCTGTACTATATACATATATATCTTATCTATTATATATAACTACTCTATCTATATATACTCTATATATACATATATGTCATATCTATACTATATCTCTATCTCTCTATATATATCTGTCTCGACTGTCAATTATATATACTCTATCTCATCTATCTCTATCTATCTATCTACATCTTCTCTATCCATACATTATAACTATATCTTATATATATATATATATATCTATTATATATTCTCTCATATATATATATATATATAATCATATACTAATCTATCTCTTTATATATCTATATATAACTATATATCAACTTATATATTAGATATAATATATATATTATATATAGTCTATTAATGTATTCTAGATATTCTGATATATATATCTAGTATATCTAATATCATATATTATAATTATATAGTAAGGTTATGACATAGAGGGGTCGTAGGTGAGTGAATAGTTATATTAAGGGAGATGAGGAGGTGGCGAGTATTCATCAGATAAGAAATAAGGAGATATATAGATATATTTATTTAGGAGCTTTCATAAAAGAAAGAGAGGAAAAGTTATACATTCAAACCTCCTTTGCATTCCCGGAATCTATTT
>NC_087216.1:48333479-48340979 GCF_015104395.2 Macrobrachium nipponense | reverse complement strand
TAAAGATATATATATATATATAGTATATATATATATATATATATATATATATATATATATATATATATATATATACCATATATACGTATATGTGTGCGTGTGCAGAGCGTCATTAACATAAAAAAACGTCTTCAGCTTACATATAGAAAAAACGATAGACAAATGAAAAAATACTGACAGTGATGATAATTTCAATGATAACATTAATAATAAGCCATAATTAAATTGGAGGTTTCTTGTCATTTTCAACCTTCATCAGAATTCTTCAATAACCATTTAATGTAAGAGTAATGTTGATTGTATATAAAATATTAATTCGGGTTATCTAACACGTGCTTTTAGAGTTTATAATAGACTGTCGGCTATATTGAAATACCTAGAAATAAAATGTTATTATTTTTGTACCCTACGATTTAATCATTTCTAGCGTATTAAATTGAAATGAAAATTAATGACACTATTCCATTTTCTGCTATTCATATCGGAGTCAGTAATTCTCGTACTTTGGCAGTGAAAATCTGAAGTCAGTACTGATATATGTAATAAATGCAAATTAATATTATTCAGTGATTCTAATTTTACCCTCTTTTTCAATAATTCTCTAAAGCCTTCCTTTGGTAGCATCATTGGATGACTTGTCCAAGAAATCAATCTTCATTTATCTATAAGAAGAATCTCCTTTTGTTATCACGAAAGTCAGCCTACTTAAAGAGAGTGTGTTTTCGCTTTTGATAAAAGTGTTTATCTATATCTTAGGTATGCACTTAGGCAAATTGTATTTACTACATACCGTAATATTATAACATTGCTTCCTATATTCTGTGTTACATAGGATAAATTAAAAGAACATCAACGAATGCGTTAATTAAAAAAAAACGTTTCTCAAGATATTTAATGAAGCTAATACAACTCAGATATATTTTTTAGCGTCATGATAATACGAAATTCTTTCACTTATGAAGTCTTCTGTCGACAAAATTATTTGATTGATTTCCGGTATATTGTTTCTCACTATATTGATGTTAGACATAAAATCATACACACCATTTACACCGGGTTACTTTAAAAGTCAAAGGAGGGAGGGAGAGAGAGAGAGAGAATATCATGTGCATTACCAGAAAAAAATTAATTGGTTTGTATGAAAAAAATTCAGAGATAGAGAGAAAGCAAATGATTATATACGTAGCATAACTGTCTAGAATATACATTCGGTGCTGCCTAAATTTCTTCAACATGGCATGACCTGAAATGTTCCACCCGAATAAGGATATTTTATTTATCCGTATAGGAAGAATAGATATCGAGAGAGAGAGAGAGAGAGAGAGAGAGAGAGAGAGAGAGAGAGAGAGAGAGATAAGGATGGTGGAGACCCAGAAAGTGTTGATAAGCCTGCCTATTAAAGGGAAGCGATGCTGGGTGAAGTATGGGAGTTCATTGGGTTAAAGGTCCTTTCTTCCACCCCCAACCAAACATCTAAGGAGGTGAAGGGTTTGGAAGGGGATGGTATATTGGTGATAACAGAACTCCATGGTGTTCAGTGACTCGAGGAAGAAGAGACGCAAAGGGGACCCTATACGACAGCTTTAAAAGAAGAAGAAGAAAAAAAAACTTATTCCGTAAGTAGGTTTGTGAGAGAGAGAGAGAGAAAGAGAGAGAGAGAGACCTAGAGAATTATCAGTTCACTGTTTTATCTACATAAGGAAATCGGGGTGAATTCTCGCCACAATAATCAAAGAAAAGTACTATATAATTCGATAACTGAGAATACCATATTATATAATATATATATATATATATATATATATATATATATATATATATATATTTAATATATATATATATATATATATATATATACATACAAACAGGTCAGACGTACAGGGCGTTTATTCAGACAATAAAGAAGATCAAGGGCAGGAACACGTTACAAGATCCAATAGTTGAAAAGTTAAAATAGTTTAATTGCAAAATTGTAAATATCACACTTAAATTACATGCACACTTGATCAAAACTGAGACCAGAAGTACAAACCAACTTACAAATGACGAGAAGGACATTTAAAAATTTCAGCTAAATTACACACATACATAAAAAAGAACAACACACAATCAAAAGTAAAAGTCATATATTCATACAACCACATCCAAAAAAGCTCCACACTTAACCAACCTTTCAGCATCAAAGATAAAAAACACACTATAAGTAAACAACGTCAAGAGGCACAAGGAATGACAGAATATTTAGGCCAAAAACAAACGGACAGCAGAGGAATGGTTGTTTAAGATTGGAACTAGTAGTTAGATGTTCAGAGTTTCCAAAATCAGCAATTCGTTGAGTTCCCTTGTTTGGCCAATAATTCTAAAATCTTCGTATTTGATTGTGGTTTTACATTGTAAGAGGCCAAGATAGGGTGGAGGGGAACATTATCTTTATGTCTTTGGTAGACCATATAAAATTCCGTCAGATGAACCACTGGATAAAATTAATAGATTTCTCAGAGCCTTGAAAAATGACAACATCATTGATGAAAAAGTGTTCTAAGAATTTTATATGGTCTACCAAAGATACATAAAGATAATGTTCCCCTCCGCCCTATCTTGGTCTCTTACAACACACCTGATTACAAACTGGCAAAATTTCTCGTCCCACTGTTGGAACCGCTGACACTAATCAGTATACCTTAAAAATTTCTGAATAACGAACGTATTTTAACCCAGGACTCTGACTTATTCATGACTAGTTTTGATGGCGAGTCACTATTTACCAATGTACTCGTAAGAGAGACCATAAAAATTATTCCTGATAAGCTATTCCCCGAACCTGAGTCTGTTTACTGTAATTTTAGTAATTCGAATTTCAAAGCTCTTTTACAATTGGCCGTGCTGGACACAGCATTTGCTTTTAATGGACAGCTTTTTAAACAAATTAAGGGGATGGCCATGGGGTCTTCTCTTGGTCTTACCTTTGCAAACATATTCATGTGCTCTCTGGAGGAGCACATTTTGGACGAATGCCCCCTGGACTTCCGCCCTCTGTTTTACTCACACTACGTGGACGACACTTTTATCCTTTTCGAGTATGAATTTGATGCTGACAGATTCCTAGATTTTGTTAATAATTATCACACTAATATTAAATTTACAATGGAAAAAGAACACAATTCAAAATTAGCATTCCTAGATATTCTGGTCTCCAAGGAAAATGATTGCTTTAGTACTTAAATTTTTAGAAAGAAAACATTTACTGGCCTTGGTTCCAACTTCTATAGTTTCTGTTTTTTCAATCTTAAACTTAACTCGATATATACCTTACTCTATCGTGCTCTTATCTCATACCTCTAGCTGGTCTCTCTTCCACAACGAAATTACTTTTCTCCTCCAGTACTTCTCTAATAATTGCTTTCCTTCTAAGACCTTTTATAGAATTTTAAATAAACTACTTAATAAAAGGGTTTCTGAACAGCCTATATGTTTAAAGGTCCCCAAGCTCCCTCTTTATGCCAGTTTCCCGTATCAGTTAAATGACAATTTTCTAAAAGAATTTACCAAGATTGTACACAGACATTTTGGAGCCGTAAATTTAAAGCTTATACCTAAGAATCCTAAGTCCGTTGTCTCGCTCTTCAAGTTTAAAGATCGGCTCTGCCCTTTGATGACGTCGGGTGTCGTTTATGAATACACTTGTCCCAGATGTAATCTGGGAAAATATGTGGAATTTACCAGGCGTCTTCTCAGGGTCAGGGCCGATTCCCGTCGGGGCGTTAATCATAGAACTGGTTGTAAGCTATCTAACCCAGAAACATCTTATATAAGGAATCACACCATTAAATGTAAAACCTCAATCAAATATGAAGATTTTAGAATTACTGGCCCAACAAGGGAACTCAATGAACTGTTGATTTTGGAAACTCTGAGCATCAAACTACGAGTTCCAAGCTTAAACAACTATTCCTCTGCCGTCCCCTTGTTTTTGGCCTAAATATTCTGTCATTCCGTGTGCCTTTTGACGTTGTTTACTTATAGTGTGTTTTTATCTTTGATGCTGAAAGGTTGGTTAAGTGTGGAGCTTTTTGGCTGCGGTTTTATGAATATATTACTTATACGATCTGGGCGCTTGTAATTAGAATCGATATGAAACCCCGTCTACCATGTTGGCCAATTCGAGCGTTTGACAGCACGTAGCCTTTTTGTTATGAATAATTATCACATCGAACCGTGATCCAGATTGAGGGTGATTTGTAAGGTCAGAATCGATATGAACTTATTAGCGTCTCTGTTGGCTGATTGGATAGCGTCACTGACTGTCCTGATTTCGTCCGGTCCACTTGGACGGTGGTTCGATCACATGGGGGGACGAAATTATTATCAATTAAAAAATTCCCTTCGGATACATATATGAAATATATCATTTGGAGGTTAAAGTAATTTAGATATTAAAAGGACATTTGTAGCTTGATTTGATATATAATGGATCACGGTTCGATGTGATAATGATTCATAACAAAAAGGCTACGTGCTGTCAAACGCTCGAATTGGCCAACATGGGTAGACGGGGTTTCATATCGATTCTAATTACGAAAGCGCCCAGATTGAGGGTGATTTGTAAGGTCAGAATCGATATGAACTTATTGCGTTCTCGTTGCTGATTGGATAAGCGTCACTGACTGTCCTGATTTCGTCCCCGTCCACTTGGACGGTGGTTCGATCCATGGGGGGACGAAATTATTATCAATTCAAAAAATTTTCCACTTCGGTACAATATATGAAAATATATCATTTTGGGAGGTAAAGTGAATTTAGATATTAAAGGACATTTGTAGCTTGATTGATATATAAATGGATCACGGTTCGAAGTGATAATTATTCATAACAAAAAGGCTACGTGCTGTCAAAAACGCTCGAATTGGCCAACATGGTTAGACGGGGTGGGGTTTCATTTCGATTCTAATACGAAAGCGCCCAGATCGAGGGTGATTTGTAAGGTCAGGAATCGATATGAACCTTATTAGCGTCTCTGTTGGCTGATGGATAGCGTCACTGACTGTCCTGATTCGTTCCCCGTCCACTTGGACGGTGGTTCGATCCCATGGGGGGACGAAATTATTATCAGTTAAAAAATTCCCCTTTGGTACATATATGAAAATATATCATTTGGGGAGGTAAAGTGATTTAGATATTAAAGGACATTTGTAGCTTGATTTGATATATAAATGATCACGGTTCGATGTGATAATTATTCATAACAAAAGGCTACGTGCTGTCAAATGCTCGAATTGGCCAACATGGTAGACGGGGTTTCATATCGATTCTAATTACGAAAGCGCCCAGATCGAGGGTGATTTGTAAGGTCAGAATCGATTTGAACTTATTAGCGTCTCTGTTGGCTGATTGGATAGCGTCACTGACTGTCCTGATTTCGTCCCCGTCCACTTGGACGGTGGTTCGATCCCATGGGGGGACGAAATTATTATCAATTAAAAATTCCCCTTCGGTCATATATGAAAATATATCATTTGGGAGGTAAAGTGAATTTAGATATTAAAGGACATTTGTAGCTTGATTTGATATATAAATGGATCACGGTTCGATGTATAATTATTCATAACAAAAAGGATAGTGCTGTCAAAACGCTCGAATTGGCCCAACATGGTAGGACGTTTCATATCGATTCTAATTACGAAAGCGCCCAGATCGAGGGTGATTTGTAAGGTCGAATCGATATGAACTATTAGACGTCTCTGTTGGCTGATTGGATAGCGTCACTTGACTGTCCTGATTTGTCCCCGTACCCTTGGACGGTGGTTCGATCCCATGGGGGGACGAAATTATTATCAATTAAAAAAGTCCCCTTCGGTACATATATGAAATATAGCATTTGGGAGGTAAAGTGAATTTAGATATTAAAGGACATTTGTAGCTTGATTTGATATATAAATGGATCACGGTTCGATGTGATAATTATTCATAACAAAAAGGCTACGTGCTGTCAAACGCTCGAATTGGCCAACATGGTAGACGGGGTTTCATATCGAATTCTAGTAACGAAAGATTCTTATTACGGAGCGCCCATCGAGGGTGATTTGATTTCCTATACGAAAAAAGGGCGGGCCCAAGGCTCGGGAGGGTTGGATTTGTAAGGTCAAGATCGGTATGAACTTATTAGCGTCTCTGTTGGCTGATTGGAATAGCGTCACTGACTGTCCTGATTTCGTCCCCGACCACTTGGACGGTGCTTTGTTCGATCCCATGGGGGACGAAATTATTATCAATTAAAAAAAAATTCCCCTTCGTACATATATGAAAATATATCATTTGGGAGGTAAAGTGAATTTAGATATAAAGGACATTTGTAGCTTGATTTGATATATAAATGGATCACGGTTCGATGTGATAATTATTCATAACAAAAAGTCTACGTGCTGTCAAACGCTCGAATTGGCCAACATGGTAGACGGGGTTTCAATATCGATTCTAAATTACGGAAAGCGCCCAGATCGAGGGGTGATTTGTAAGGTCAGAATCGATATGAACTTATTAGCGTCTCTGTTGGCTGATTGGATAGCGTCACTGACTGTCCTGATTTCGTCCCCGTCCACTTGGACGGTGGTTCGATCCCAGGGGGGGTGGGGGGACGAAATTATTATCAATTAAAAAAATTCCCCTTCGGTACATATATGAAAATATATCATTGGGGAGGTAAGTGAATTTAGATATTAAAGGACATTTGTAGCTTGATTTGATATTTGATTATATATATATATATATATATATATATATATATATATATATATATATATATATATATAATATATATATAGGATTATATTCTTTGTGCGTTTTGACTAATCCGTACAGATAAGGTAGGCAGAGGAAATTTGACTGACAGTTTGCCTAGTAGGTCTATTTTATCTTTTAAGATTTTTTTTTCACTGTGCTATTAAAGTCCTTTATGACTTTATCAAAGGGATTTTTTATGTTTTTATAAGTCACATCATAG
Organism: Macrobrachium nipponense; assembly: GCF_015104395.2. NCBI lineage: Eukaryota > Metazoa > Arthropoda > Malacostraca > Decapoda > Palaemonidae > Macrobrachium > Macrobrachium nipponense. The sequence goes on along the minus strand of NC_087216.1, from coordinate 48,333,982 downwards.
ATCAGCAGTCGGGCTTGCATCGTGATAGTAGTCAGCTAATCTAAAATTACTATACTGATGTGGATAGCATTGTCCTTTTTCAGATCGGTCAAAGCTTTTCTTATAGCGAGGCCGGGAGTTACTTTAACGCTTAACATTTGTTGTTCCATAAACAATACCTTTAATCGTGCCATCATGATTTTGAGGAAGATCACAATATTTTCAAATTTATTAGGGAATGGGGCAATCATTAAACAGAAGGACGACTCGTTGTAAAGAAGATAAACTATATCCCAGTGCACTCACAACATTTTCACTTATTTGTTTACTTGATAGGTTTACAACAGAATCATGACGTGCACGATTAGTCCAATCACTGTTATCAATAAGATTTTTTAGTTTTCTCTCGAGCTTCCTTTTTTAGGACATCTGTAGTCCTACACACTTTTTCGTAAATTTCTCGTAACTACTGCGAGTCCTCCAATTCCATCAGCTTGGATAGAATTATTAAACGAGATCGTTTA
>NC_087216.1:48285979-48328479 GCF_015104395.2 Macrobrachium nipponense | reverse complement strand
GAAGATTTATTAGGAAATTGATGAATGTTCAACTTGTATCAGGATTACCGAATTACATTTGCACGGTAATACATCAACTGCTGCTTGGTCATTCAAATTAACGTCGCAACAGCTGGGCTATTGACGCTGAAAAGAAATTGAATCGAACCTAAAAAAAAAATTTGTCTAATAGGGAAAATTTAGACAAATAAAACAAAAAAAAGTGTATCACCAAAGAGCCTCTTACTTTAAACGAAAAATTAAAGAGGAATTCCATCCTACCAATTCCCTCAGGCAATATATTGGCAAATATTAACTTCATAAGTTCACTTATGTTATAAGTAGTTGGGAAGACTCGTATATCTCGTGGGACACTCTGCAACTGAAGGCTTAGTATTTAGGAACCAGTGCGTCATATTCAGTTTCCCTTGTTGATAGAATAAAATGCTAAACTAAACATAGCGCAAAAACTTATCTCTGTACTTTTTGACATAGTAAGGAAAGAATATGAATTTATACTATGAATATGAGACATAAGAACGACTCACTGCAGTTGACAATGATGAATTTATGTGCTATCTTAATTATATGTTAACCATAGGAATAACAAGAGATATAGTTATCATTTACTGAGTAATGGTAGAGGGTGTTTAAGGGTAACTATACAGAAATCTAATTCATATTTTCTTTGTTTATTCGCCCCACCAAGCTTGCAAAGGAATATACAATATAGCATAACTTTTATTCATTTAAAAAAATTGCCATAAACTTAAATTGTATTATTGTTTCAAAAGAAGCACAGTAACTTTTATTCACCCTAGTGACTGATAAGGTCATTGAAAGCTCTACGCCTTCATAAATCTCTTATTATCATTCCTGAACACTGTTAATCTTTACTCTAGACACCGTGACTGCCCTGAAACCTCTTTTCCTGGTACAAAGCCTCTTGAAGACAAAGTCCGTGCTGCAGGCACCAGATGCACCAATGTCGGGGATTAACCAAAAGAGAAAGTTGAAGGCTGTTGCTTTGCCATACGGCTGACCGAACAATCACCAGGTTAAGAGGACCACACTAAAAAGTCATGTGCGTGCTCATAGAAAATGGGATGCCGAAAGCATGGGAGGATAACCCTGATGGAAGGACATAAAAGCACCACAGATGACGACTTTGGTAGTACGGCCCCGAACGGGAGAGATGCCGTGGCAGCTGATCCAGAAACATTGCCCCTTGACTTCCGTTCTGTCCAATCATATCCCAAACACGTGGCAGCTTTCATAGCCTAGTATTTTTCCAGTGCTAAATCCCTTAAATTCTTTCTCTGCATCTTGGTGCCACAAAGAGGACCCCATTTCTCCGAAATAAGGTAAAATACTTGGATTTCAGGTTTTTCAACAGTCACGAACTCTTTTATCTTTTACTGATTTATTTTCGATTTCCAAGTGAAATTTTCCACAGAGACCTACCCTTCATTGGTGCAATGCATTAAATGGAAGCCAGGGATTAGCCAAAAGAAGGTTCGGCCATCAGATTGCCCAGTTGGCGTCTTAATCTGAATTACGAGGTCTGCAAGATCGTGCATGTGAGCACGCACCTTGACAAAGAAAATGGGAAAGAATAGGAGTCGGAGGAAGCTTAAGAAACTGGAAGCGAGCAGAAACGATTTTGGAACCAAAAGGGGCGACATCTCTCCAACAGCTCCTTTTCCCCTCCTTTCTGGTTGTCTCTGTCCAGGTACCATTGATGCATATTGCATGGTCAAACTAAGTATCATTGCAGTGTGTCATTCCTCCATCCAAAACCTATTCCGACATCGAAGCCTTCCCAACGACCAGGTAATGTGTTCTGTATAGATGTTCTTAATCAGTCATGTGAATTTCGTAATTATTTGCTAGTGCAGTGTATCGTTTAAAAAAGGGCTTTTTTTGTGTGGAAGATGTATATTAAGGCAATCTTTGGCACCTTCTGTGCGCTGCCTTGACCTTGCTTGATATTTCTCTTCATTGCCTGGCCTTAATTCGTCATCCTCTCCGTTACAGAGGGACCTTTAGCTTGATTGCGGCTGCCTTCATCATGTCCTGGTACCTTGACTATTACCCAGGATCTGCTACGTCTTAGTATTCAGTTTTTATCTTCTGATAGTGTCAATTTAAATACATGTAATATTAAAATAACCCTAACTTGTTTATCTACAATTCTTCAAAGTAAAAGCCTTCAGCTCATTTAACAAATCCGCTTTTCTTCTTCATATTTTTTACGATTTCTTGCTCTTATATCAGTCAGATCCCATCATTTCATATGGTAAGTAACTGTTTTGCCTAAACCTACAAATTAGCATCATCCCAGAGCAGAAGATATATATTATATATATATAATCAAGATATATATAGAATATATAATATATATATACACTAAATATATATATATATACGTACAAAGTATATTTTGTCAGGCCAAGACGTATGCCAGCTTCTTCATCGAAAATCAGTGTAAATCATCAAACCTACCTGTTTCAGACTAAGAGGATAGTATATCCCGTTAGCGTAAAAATATTCTTAGCAGGGGCGTTCCTAGACGTTTTGGGGCCGGGTGGGGGGTGCATAGTCCCATTTGGGGTCCCTCTTATGGGGTGGGAGGCGACCGAAATAAGCCAAAGCAGCAATTGTAGGTTCCTTCTAAAGGCACTTGTAAATGCAAATTTAAGAAATTTTATTTCTTAAAACTAGGTGTACATTCAATAGTTGAAGATCCACTTAATCCAGTTAAACATAATGATAAATGGTAAAAATTAGGATGACAGAAATATACTCTAATGGCTATATGATGTGGAGGGAGTTGAATGAATCAATATTGCTGGTAGGGACTCCATTATGTGAAGGGAGGTAGAACAGAGTGAAAGGAGGTAGAACAACGTTTCCCACCCTCCTCTGATCCGTATGAGAAGGTCTATAATGAGCTCCTCGCTATTCTTGTACATAACATTTTTGTTAAACATTTTTGTTCCCAAAGTTGGAAAAATGTGGGGCCCTTGAACCATTTGGGCCACTGGATTTAGCGTATCCTGTCATAGCAGCCATGGTTAAATTTCGCATTTTGGGGCCCAGGGGGCGATATCAAACAGCCCCGAAACCTTCCAACCCCTACCCCTTAGGAACGCCACTGATTCTGAGTGTGCAGAAAAATAATGGTTGCACCCCTTAATTGAATTTCTCGTCTAAAATTTCCACAGACTTTAGCTTGTTGAATTAAATTCCAAGAACGGATCTTAAAAATTTTTTGAAACATCCGATTATGTAAAGTATACTTTCCAAAAACAATCACGGACTGTATTTCATAATCATGTGCCAGGCTTTTACGGAGCAAAACCGAGTCATTCATATGCAGGTAAAGATTAGGTAAATTTACAACTTTGACTTCATCAGATATATTTTAAGATTTTTTGTACCTAAGCTGTCATTTATACTGTGATAAAAGTGATGGTGCGTTCCGTTCCCTCTGCCTTACGATCACTAAATTGAGAAACAAGAACCGAACTTGGCGAGGCAAAAATAAACTTGGAGTTAATCCCAACAGAGTATTATTGTTGAACACACTTGTATATGGTGTAGGTTACATTCTATCTCACAGCTTTATATAAAAATGGAATATACAAAAAACTTAGTATAAGGAGAAAGAAATTCTAAGCATTATAATACCGTATAGAATAATTTTTGAAAAAATTTTATTCCATTCTTATAATATTAATAATCATGCCATATCAGTAAATGCCATATTACGTTAAAAAGCGATTTTGGGTGAAATGCTAATAAGGCTCTGCTCTGGTGAATCATTTTTCATTTGATAATTGTCGTTACATTCATGTTGTCAAATCATAGAAGCTTTTCAATGTAGCAGAATAAGTTATCTCTCAACTTTTTACATGAATGTAATTGTATCCCGTTCTGTCTAATAATGACGTTATTGTTCTATATATATATATATATATATATATATATATATTATATATATATATATATTATATATATATATATATATGTATATATATTATATATATATATATAGTCCGTAAAAGTCGGGCAATTGATTAAGAAAACAATCCGTGATTGTTTTTTTGGAAAGTATGCCTTACCTAATCGGATGTTTGGAGCCTTTTTAAGATGCGTTCTTGGAATTCGAAAGCGTCGTTTGCATGAAGATCCTTGCAAATCGGAACCCAGACTCTAATTGAATTCTCAAGTGAATTTTTCCTGTTATTCCCTGTTGGAAATTCTTCATTACTGAATGCGTCCATTAGCCTTTAATACGACTAAGATTTTCCAAGAATTCGTTCTGCTTTCCAGGTAATGCAATAGATAAGGCTTTAAGGTCCGTATTCTTGGCTGATAGAATGGATTATTAAAATTAAATTAATCCTTGTTTCAGTATTAAATCACATATGACTAATATCTATTACTTACTGGTAATGTTGCTAACTAAATCATACATTCAGAGATAACAAGAGATCAATAAATGAGAGTAAGTAATAGAATTAATTATTATACACATTACGAAAACAAAACCTAATTTTTTATTTTAGAAAAGAAGTAGATATCAAAGCGAGTGATTTCACGAGTTTGAGAGAAGTGGAGCTTTGAAATCCCATCAGTTGAACAGTGTTGGGGTCTCGTGTTGTTACGGTGTGTGTGTATATATAATATATATATATATATATATATATATATATATATATATAGACTATATATATATATAATATATATATATATATATATATATATATACATATATATATATATATATATATATATATATATATACTACTTATATATATATATATATATCTATATATAATATATATATATTATATGATATATATATAAAATATATATATATATATATAGAGATATATATATATATATATATATATATATATATATATATATATGTGTGTGTGTGTGTGTGTGATAAATATGCAAATATACATATACATAGAGTATTTTACAATGATAGCTAGATAAAATAACTGACACGTGAAGAGGTAAGGTCGAGTTCTATGACATACAGGGGACGCAAGCATTTTACCTAAACAATAAGGTAAGCAGTATTGAAGTCTATGGAAAGCCGATGAAATTGAAAGATTGCTTAGACAGGATACTTTGCCTATTGAAAGTTAGGAAATGGTTTATAATTTACCCCGACTAAAAAAAAAAAAAACCTTACTTTAATGAATTCACAGCAGCTGTGCATCTAGAGCCCAGCCCCCGGACCTTACGACGTTCCTGATTGGCTGTTGATCAGCCAACCACAGGGCTGGAAACTTGCAAGCTCGTCAGTATCTCTCAAAACATCATACAGTGAGGATGTTCGCTCCCACCTCTTATCACAAAAATGTCTTTCAAGAGTTATAACTTTCATCACACCTCAGTTTTACCCGAAGAAAAGTAGTGTTTCTCAATTCCATCGCTAAACATAGCCAAGCCAATTATTTAAGAATTTCAATATATGAATTATGTGTTTCAGTAAACTTAATGCTAAAATATGATTAGTGAAATAAATATGATTTTTTTAAAATAAAATATGCACCTTCATTCCTTACATGACATCGCAGTGCATTCATTATTTTATCATCCTTTCTTTCCCACAGCATCGTAACTTAAATGCCATGGATGACAATGATACCAAAAACTTAAAGGTAGGGCTGTCAATATCAATGTGAACAAAACAAGCAAAACGTAAAGACTATTAATCTCTCTCTCATCTTCGTGCAGTCACGTCCGGGTCACTTGACCAGTCGACGTCGATAACATCGTGATCACATCCCTCGATAGCAATAGTTCTTTTTCTTCCCCCAATGGGGACAAAAAAAGTAAAATAAGACGTCATTATCGTCACTATCATTATTACCATCACCCTCTCTCATATTCTATAGTGGAAATCTCTATATGAAAAAAATCGTATAATAACAAGATATAATAAAAAGGAATAATGAGAGGGATATAAGAAAAAATGGGAGAAGATTGTAGTGAAAGACAAACCAATGGGATGAATGAATTTCTTCCATAGTGCATAAATATCTCTCTTAAGTAACGATTTTTTTTCATCTCGAGATATCCACTACAGGATATGAGAGAGCGTGATAATGACGATAATGTCGTCTCATTTTTTCTTGCTTTTCTTCGGGGGATGCTCACTGTATCAGGGTATATAAAATAAGGGAGTCAGGTAGAGTCATTTGTGGGGGTTGCGGCTTATCCTCCCAAAGAGCCGGACCTCCCGGAGGACAGGTCAGTTTCATTCAAATGTAGATCATAGGTCACTTCTGTCATCTCTGCACTGATTTAGTTTTATTTTCTACGATTACAACCATAGTTTAGATTTTTTATATAATCTGAATTATTATTTAAAGAATGCCAGACAGCTGTGCCGCGTTTGGTTGTTATTCAAATAGTAGAAAAAAGGAGTTATCCTTTTTCCTATTCCCTCGTGATGAGGAAACAAGACAGAAATGGTTCATCGTTGTAAGAGATAGGACAACTTTAACACTTCTACTCATCGCATATCTAGTTAACATTTTGCAGACAGTACATATAAAAGAGACTTGCAGCAGGAACTTCAAGTCTTTGCCGATGCCCCTCATTTAATCAGTTAGTGAGAGCAATTATCTTGATTCTGGTTTTGAATTGCAAAATGAAGATATTGTTCTAAGCGGATGTAGTAGGGAAATTGTCGACAGAAGTGAAGGGACTTGAAATCCACATATCGCTTAACAGAGAAACATACATTTAACAGGTAGTACGCAACATCTAAAGCTTTAGATTCTATGGAAGTCAGGGACTTTTGAAGAGTACGTTCTGGGAAAGTACAAGGGACTTTATAAAGCTTGCTCAATCCTGGTTTGATGCGTTCAATTCAAGGGTACCTAATGACAGAAAAAACTCCAGGATGCTTATGGGATAAAGCATACAATGGAGAAAATACATTCAAATCAGGCGATGGAGTATTATACGACTTGGCACGCCATATTGAAAGTGATACTGTTTCTTTTTTGTCAGATGTCGGATGTTTTTTTAGGATGAGAGTTCTGAATGGCCAAGTTGTATAGAGTAGGCAAAAAAAAAAAAAAAAAAAGAAAAAAAAAAGGCGTCAATTAACTGAATTATGCCGTGAACCGTGACAACTCTAAAAGATTTTTTAAACATTTTTGCTTAGTATTTTTCATTTATATTATAAAGCCAGATACTGTTTTCTGTTATATATGTATATTTATGTTAGTTTATTAAATAATTTATTATAAATAAGCCTATGTAAATAACTTTCAGGTCAAATACTAATCGATTTTTTAAGTCCTATCAAGCATATTATTATAAGGCTTCTATTATATATCAGAAAGACAAACATGATCAATTCATGATTTTGTATGTGTACAGTGATCTATATGAATTCAAAAGAACACCAAACGTATACAAAACAACAGACTGAAAATGACATATGACTCTTAATGCCTAATCCCCAATACCTTCGACCAAGGTACTCAAGTTGTTCCAGGACTATCTCAGAAATATCCCACAACTACCCCCGCAACCAAAGTGACTGTACCTCCCTTATTCTATATACCTTGCACTGTATGACGTTTCGAGAGACACTGACGAGTTTGCACTTTGCAACCTTCCAGCCCTGTGGTTGGCTGATCAACTGCCAATCAAGAACGGCTCCTGTGAATTCATTATTGTGCCTTTAGACTGCATGACTAATTCAGTCCAGGTAAATGTACCGATAAAAGATATCCATTTGATAACATCTATTTACGGAATTATGAGATATATAGGTAACTGTTTATTTTGGATCATAATTTACCCACATCTCATGAGAATTTTAGCGTGGCTGAGTTACTAATCTTCTAGGGCAATTACTCTCAGGAGTGACAGAACATGAAGGACAAGATATCACTTTTCTGAGAATAGATTTCCCAGATAAGAATTTTTACATTAAAGATTCTCTCAATTGAAATGAGTTATCACAATGGAGGGGTATTTTACTATTTTACTCTATAATACCGAGCAAAGGATTAATTCGTCAAGAAACTCTTAGTAAGGAAAATATAAATTAGTTCAGAACAACGTATTTTCTTTCCGGAGACGAAATCTTAAAAAAATAAATGAGAGATTTTAATGAGAGAAACAGACACTGGCACTTAATTGCTAATTTCAGACTTACTAGGCAATCCAATGATTCAGTGTGCACTATTACTAGTGAACGGGATCCAACATGCCTTCTGGTAACAGCTCAGTGCGATTTGGAGCCCAGGTCTCATGTGACCTATTAGCACGTGTGGTTCTGGCAGAACAAAGACTACAACCCAGAGGTCAGGCATAAGAGCAAAAGTGTTGTTTGGACAGGAGCTGAGTATGAACTGCTGCGATCGCACTCATTTTCCGTCTCTCGAACTATTTTTATTCATCTATATACTCCCGGGAGGAGCGAGAGATTAAGAAAGAGGAGTACTGGCATTCTTGAAAGACTAGCTATTGAGACCAGCAGAAAGAAGCCCACAGGAATATAGTTCTTGGGACAAGGGTATTTGAAGCAAATACTGGCATGCCTATTGCCCCCCTCCCCCTTTATTCTAAAGTTTTTCCCTGCTCAGACCCTCCTCCATAACATCAAGATCTATACCAACAAACTCTGCATACCATGGGCCCTGGATTCCTAACCCTAAAGGATTTAAGTCCAATCCTTATGTTAAGAGGTCAGAGAGATGAGACCAGCATATATTTGTTATATATATATATATATATATATATATATATATATATAGTATATATATATATATATATATATATATATATATATATATATATAATATATATATATATATATATATATGTGTGTGTGTGTGTGTGTGTGTGTGTGTGTGCAAACGGCTGCAATATGTCATAAACAAGACTGGATCAAACAAAAGTATGCAAGAGAGAGAGAGAGAGAGAGAGAGAGAGAGAGAGAGAGAAGAGAGAGAGAGAGAGAGTTTTTTCACCAAATGACATAATGACCAATGAGTGCAAATGCAGAAAAAGGCAAAATATCATATTGGAAATAGAACTGGTAGGTCGTACAGGCTCCCAAAGATTCTTACGTTTTCCAGAGCAGATTTTTGGGAATATTCGTTTAATGAGCCTGCTGCGTTTTATCTTTCGTGCTCATACAGATATTGGTTTCTCTTTTGAATCTATTTTGGGTATATATATTCTTAAACTGTTGCTTTTCGCAATGCATAACCTTCACTTCAGTAACTATGAAATGTTCTAAAAGTGTTAACAGTGTTTTCAGATTTAGTAGTAGTTTGCTTAGAGTTATATATGTTCTGATAAAGTACATATAGAATTCACAAAATATATAATTTGAAGTTACGAATAATGTAGCATGTGAAAAAAGAAAAAAGAAATTGCAGTCGAAGCAGGAAATTGCTGTCATGACTTGAGGTAAAAGGAATTCGAGTTCTCCATTTTGTTTTGGAATCCTGTCAATCATACAACTCACATGACTTGTTTTGGACTTATGTGTCTTTGTCGAGAAACCACGTGAAGATTTCACCATTTTTCTCTAAATTGCATCAGGTTAGAAACTTCTAGAAGTGTTGCTTACGATACCGTTCATTTCATTTAAGAAAATATAATTCTTGTGTCATTTAACTATATAATATTACTGGTAAATTAACTCTTATATCTCCTGATTTGTCAAAAGAGAATTTTTTGGCTGGTAAGTACTTTAAATAGGAAGTGGAGAGATTTGTGACGTCACTCACGGATATGAGTACATTTATTTAATTTGCGAACATTCTATATTCATATATTTTATTTTAGTATACTTTTATTGCCTTAAATCACGTAATAAAAAATATTACTTATGACTGTAATCCCACCTTCTCCCTATTCATTATTTTGAAAGAGAATTTTAAGAAAAAAGCTATGTCTCGTTTCCAAATTTTTTTGCAGAGCCATTTTAGACGAGGTCCACTCTGATGTTTCCATATTACGAGAGTAATTTTTGTTCATTCCGATATCAGAGACGATTCCTGGTTGTTGTGCGTTTGAGAGCCTCTCTCTCTCTCTCTCTCTCTCTCTCTCTCTCTCTCTCTCTCTCTCTCTCTCTCTCTCTCTCTCTCTCTCTTTCTCCACGCATGAGAAAATTGGGGTTTCACATTAACGTAGAGATTTTACACTTAGAGTTTGGTCACTCATATATTTTAGATTTTGTATTTCTTAAATGTATTGAATATTGCTGGGTGCTTATTTGTGGAATCTGAACAGATGTTGTAAAAGTGTGTAGCAGACGACTCGTGCGTAAGTGTTTGTTGGTGATTACTAAAAAGGTCTTCAAAAATTGGTATACCAAGGTAAGAGTTTTTAATAAGTTCAGTGCACCAAACTTAAACATAAAAGGGACTAGAAATACTGAAAGTACTTAGGTTATTTCAGGGAATATTTTTGCCATTTTATCACATTTTGCATTTTGGTGTTGGTGAATTTTGTGTGTATGTGTAATGTTATTTATCCATTGTTCTTATTAAAATGTTGCATTATATATATATATATATATATATATTATAATATATTATATATTATATATATATATATATTATATGCATATATAGTAAATATATATATATATATATATATATATATATAATATTATATATATATATATATATATATATATTCTGTGTAATTGCTATTTTCTTAGTGTTTTTGCAATTTTGGTATTTTCCACATTTTTCAGTGTTACTATTAAATTTACTTTTGGTTGAATTAAGTGTTTTCATTAGTTAACCAATACAAATTTAATTGAGTTTAACACTTGTGAATTACTTTGCATTTACTTGGAATTCTTTTCAAGTTTTTATTGTTATTTAACGACATTTTAAATTAATCTCAAAAAATTTTAATTGTTTTACTTAACACTTTGAATTTTTGCTTGGAGCGCTTTAATTTCTTAATTTTTTATAAATTAAATTAATTTGATTTAATTTTAAACTAAAAAATCAATTCACGAATTAATTACATTTTGAGGTGTCAATGGTCTTATTCTGATTGGGCAGGCGCAAGCCCCTGCAGTTGCGCTACACATTAGTTAACCAATAAAAATTTAATTGAGTTTAACACTTGTGAATTACTTTGCATTTACTTGGAATTCTTTTCAAGTTTTTATTGTTATTTAACACTTTTAAATTAATTTAAATATTTTAATTGTTACTTAACGCTGAATTTTGCTTGAGCGACTTAATTTCTTGATTTTTGTAATAAATTAATTTTGATGTAATTTTATTAAATAATCAATTCAAGAATTAATTAAACTTTGTGTTGTTTTCATGTAAAAGTAAAGTTTCCCTGAAATTGTGAATTTCACTCATAAATTTTGGGTTTTTTTTAATTCAAATTCTTTTGAGTGCTTTCTTATTTTCCACCAGTATATTTAATTTTGTTTAGGTAGAAATATAGAGTGGTATTTGAGCTGTTTTCCTTTAGCTTTGTTGAAGTGAGTTAGAACCATGGAAATACTTAGGTTTTTGAAAGTTGTTGATGGAGTAATGCCCTTTAATTAATTAATTAATTACCTATAACATTACCTCACACCTGTTTTAATGAACTTAGTTTGATTTATAAGATTTTACGGAATCACTGTTGCCTTTGGAGTATTTAGTCGTATTTTATCTGATGAAGGTTCAGGTGTCTGGCTGTTATGAGGCAAATATCACCTTATTGGTAAGTAATAACCAGATGCTTGACACTTTGTCACAGTATATGTAATATATATATAATATATATATATATATATATATATATATATATATATATATATATATACAAAGTCTATCACATTACCGTGATTCATATACATATATCGAACTACAAATGTCCTCTTGCGGTGGCGGGGTGGTCTGGGGCTTCACTGCCAGTCCTGGAATTGAGAGGTCGATGGTTTGCGTCTGTCGATCGCCAATTCTATTATCGCTTAATAAATTCCCCCTCGGTTAAACATATATGAAAATATATTAATTCCGAGGTAGAGCGAATTAGATATTAAAAAAAAGGACATTTGTAGTTCGATATATATCATATATATATAATATATATATATAATATTTATATATATATCATATATCTATATATAGTATATTTATATATATATTATATATATATATATATATATAATATATATAATATATATAGATATATATATATATATATATAATATATCTATATATCTATCTATCTATCTCTCTCTCTCATCTCGCTCGCTCTCTCTCTCTCTCTCTCTCTCCTATAATATAATAAACTATATATATATATATATTATTATATATATATATATATATATATATATATATATATATATATAGATATATATATAATATTTATATATATATTTATATATATTATATATATTTATATATAGATATATATATTTATGAATATATATATATATATATATATATATATATATATATATATATATATATTATATATATGTATATTATATATATATATATATATATATATATATATATATATATATATATATATATATATATATATATATCTTAGAGTACTGGTCAGAGGAATTAATAGACATATATATTGCTTGTGAGAAACAGATGTAAGACAATGAATTCCTCAAGACGCCGAAGTGAGACACGAATCGGAGAACACACAGTGTGCATGAACGAGATTGCGAATACATTCCACAGCTATGAGATAAACCCAGAAGGAGGTTACTTCAGGTCGTTATAGTACAGGTGACCGAGTACATGGGAACTGACTAGCGTGTGTTCATTCGTGTGTTCAATAACATGCATACGTCGGTTACAGTAAATGAGATATAATACCTAGTATGTAAATTAAAAAGGAATTAGACGACAAACTGTCATAGTGGTCACAAGAGGAGAGACACTGGCGTAGGGGAAGGCGGTAAGTTCCGTCCAAAGGAAAAATGGAAGACTTTGAAAAAGTTATATACTTTCTGTAGTGACATTGAGTTCGGTTCTTGAGAAAGGGGAGTGTAATGCGACTCTTATTTTTAATGACGAACTTATACATTTTATTGTATATTAATTATTTCTCATATTTAGATGGATTCGAAGTCACTATATAGAAGAATGGAATCTCTAGACTTGAGCTGAGTTATTGATAGATTATGATTAGTTGAACAAAAGTATATAAGAGGGGGTACTCACTTAAATATTAATTTAGAAGAATATGGTTGTTTAACGTTTTTTTTTTTTTTAGATATTCCTTATCTTTATATTCCATTTTCATATTAGCTATTTTGAGAAATAAAAAGTATATTTTTGTAATTGCGGGAGATTGAATTTGCCTAGAGCTTAACAACTGATTTTTCAGCTAGCTTCAGAGATGTCACAGAGGAGAGGCAATGCAAGGTAAGATTATCCCTAGTTAGGAGTTCTTATATATTACGCTTCCTGAGAGACTAATATTAGATAGATTAGGCTTATGTTGGGGAAAAGTGGTTATAATTATGTATATTTGGCAACTGATTCTCTTTGCTGATATGGTGGTTCAACTAGTAGTCAGCGGAATTTAGGTGTCACCGAGGATTGGCAGTGATGTTAGCTAGTGCTTAAGTGTGAGACGTGTTTCTTGGGGGAAGGAATATGATAACAGGAATTAATTACGCACCGTTGCAAGTGTAACTAAATATTACGCGCTATGGCGAGTGCAAATAAGTTCGTGTTCATGTGCCGAAACCTATGAGGACGTAAGTATTAAATAAAGTATATATTTTTTTTTTTTTATTAATTTGCTCACAAGTTTATTTCATTTTGATGTCCCTCGGGATTCATCGGACATTAGGGTTTGTTGTAATTCCAATACATTAGAAGTTGTACAATAAGTTTCATTTTTTAATGTGGCATGAGAGAGAGAAAGGCTTCCGTGAGAACGGTGCTTAGCTACATTTTCTCTTTCTCTCACTCGGTTCTTCCCGTTTTCTATGGTCCAGCTCGTGACCTAAGTAATAGTGGCGATCAACTGATCGACCTTGAATCTGCAAGACAGCAACTCGAAGCAATAGCGGTTTATTGGGAACTGGCGCATGCTATTTTCTTTTATTGGTGAAAGATATACTATTATTTTAAGTCATAGAGCGCCTGGAAAAAAAAGGTGGAGCATATGGCGAACAATTAGAATACCCCAAGAAAATTGAAGAAAAAGGTAACGTAAAAATGAAAATTGTATTTGTTTTGTCTGCGTTTGTATGTCTACCACGGGTTACAGGTTTGATTTTGAGTAATAAACCTTACTGGGGTGCACAATACTGAAAAAAGGAATTTGATTTGTTCTATTCTGTGGGAGACATTACATTTTCTTCTCATGATTTAAAAGCTAAGCAAAAATAACTCTTCGGATACTTTCGTTCCCATTCCAGGTAGCGAAAATCATTCACAGAATCCCAATGATTGTCAGAGGATATCGCGGAATACAAGATGAGGGGAGCATATCTGAGAGAGAGAGAGAGAGAGAGAGAGAGAGAGAGAGAGAGAGAGAGAGAGAGAGAGAGAGAGAATTTAGTATCAAAGCTGCTGTACATTTCGTACAGGAAGTGGTTTGAAGTTCGCGATCTAGGAAGGTGGTTCCGGGAGAGCTGTTTCGCGCTCATAAATTCGTTTGCATAAAGATGCTTTTATATTGTTTATCTTGTTTCTTTGCTTTATACTTTTTATCATTTGTGGTTAATTCTGTTTTAAGAGAATAAATGCTGCTTACGTTTACTACATCACTAGCTTAGACCCCTTTTACAATTGAGAATACGGACCTTATGCAAACAATCCAGGCAGTGATGCATTTATCAAACTCATCATATATTTTATTCTAAAATTATGCAATATATATCTGATCGGTTGTGCTTTCTTCTACCTTTAGCACTTTTACTGTTTAAAAATAAAATATTATTACATAATCCTTACACTACGGAAGTATTTAAAACCTAAAATGAGAGAGAGAGAGAGAGAGAGAGAGAGAGAGAGATGACTTTATGGAGATGAAAACCTGAACCTTTTAGTCACCTGTTCATGATCTAATTAAAATTGACAAAATATAGTTTATATTAAATTACTGATGTCTTTGAAGACCTACAGAAAAGAGAGAAATGTGTGACTAACGAAATTAAATTATGAATAATGAATAAGTTCACGTATCAAGAATTAGGAAATATTTTGGAATTTAAGAAAATATCCTTAATCAAATTAATCTATCTTTATATCCAATATTTAAAAAAAATCCTAAAATAAATAAGAATATAAATGCCTCGTCCTTTGTATATCGCAAAACATCAAAGCATAAGTTTTCGAGGAAAATATTAGATAGAACGTTCATTTATAAAATATTTCTCTGATAAATACCACTCAGGAAATAATGCACGCATCAAAGATTCAGTTCTAGGAGAGATTCTGGTGATATCTTGCGTTATTTTCTCATTTCTCCAGGTGACGCATAAAGAATATTTGCGAAATCAGAGACTTTGATCACAGTTCCTAGATTACTCTCTTATTCATGAAACGAAAAACAAGGAGACACGCAAGTGGAATAACAATTGTAGGAGGAGTGCAACCTCAAAACACAAACTTTTGCAGTAACACGCACCTGTGTATCACTGAACACGCAAACACACTAAAACATACATACATACATACATACATACATACATACATACATACACACGACGATGAGTAATGGACAGGAATGCCCGATAGGACATAGAGCAGGACAGTAGACAGGAGTACTCTTGATTAGTTATGTAATTACTTGTTAATTCCCAACGTTTCATAATCAATGATTAAATCATCAGCGATTCTAGAATGAAAAAAAAACATTGACAATGAAAGCAGCAGAAAAAAGACACAAAGGCGAAGGTCAAACCAGAAGAGACAAAATCGACGTAAAGGACACCGCTGAAAAGGCAAAATACTAAGCAATATATTAAAGTAAATAACACATATGCAAGACAAGTACGGATATGACCTGTACTAATAACCATTTAGAGGGATGTCACAATGCACTACAAAGTTCTGTAACTTGCACACATCCGAATCTAAGGAAATTAATTACAGCACTGAAGAGGGAATAACTGAAAAAGATTCAGTTTGATCGAGGCGAGTTCTGCGAGACATCGCCCACCCCCCACCCCCCCACCCCCGAAAAAAAAGAAGATAAATAAAGCATAAAGATATAAACAAACTGATGGAGATTACTATTGAGTAATATAGTCCCTACAAAAAGTTATATATCTTACCAACAATAGCTCACAAACTTCGTGATTGCTGAATCTTTTAGTAAAATTTGTATGCTTTACTTTCTATTTTATACCTTTTTATTACAAAAATGTACATCTTATTTTAGCTTGATATGATTACATTTATGCTTTGCTTTTTACCGTTACTATTTTTATTACAATACAATATTATTGACAACTTTGGGTAATATTTGCTTCCTTTTTTGTATATTGATATCTATTTATTTATATTACACATATTACTTTTATGTTTTCAATTATTGATAATAACTTTTCAATTTTAGTTCCATTATGATATCTCATTGTCCTACATACTTTGGACGCTAATATTTTCCTTTTCACATATAATGCAATATAAATGTAAGTTACAGGATTATTGTCGAATCTTCCAAATATCAAATGATATGTTAGATTTTATTTATCACAGAAAATTATCGCCAGAAAAGTGGCAGAAACTCTTGTCGCTTTTTGAAACCACATAGGAATCCAAGATGACTCCTCTACTGGTAATAAAAATCCATTGGATGGAGCAGGATATAAAGACAAGATATCTCTTTCGTCTTTCTCAATGAATGATGTTTCAAATGGCCATTTATCATGATGCATACGTATCCCAGGGAAGGCATAAGCTAACCTAACATATTAATATAAAAAAATTTGGAAATAATTAAAATTCTCTTAATATTTACCAACAGTATCTAGTTAATTGTGTGTTTAGGTTGGTTTAAATTAAACCCGCTTTACACACACACACACACACACACACACACACACACACACACACACACACACACACATATATATATATATATATATATATATATATATATATATATATATATATATATAATATATATATATAATATATATATATATATATATTGTTAGGAACTCTGTTGTTCTGTAACATATTTATAAAAATCTTATTTTTACTTTAAATTTTGAATAATATATCCAGGCGCTTTCTGGGGTTTCCAACAAAATTGCCTTTACTACGATAGCTTGTAGGCTAAAGAGTAATATTTACCAACAATACATACTATAAAATACACTTTATTGAGGGGTTAATTGAAAACGAATGTAAATGTCCAGATTTATTACACCAAATTACTTGCACACGGCCTCAAACTATTGGCAGTGGGCACTGTCACTTTCACTTACAACTCACGTTCAGACTCACAGTTAACCTTCACTCAAAAGATATTTAGAGGGAAAGAGCCGAGGAGAAGGGAGAAAAAAGTCAGTAATAGGTGAGAGTTAAAATAAAGAAGAAAATCCTTAACCTAACATAACACAATATTTACAGTCATACACTATTACATATATATATGTTCCCACGCTTTGAACAAAAATAACATAATCTTAGCACAGAAGTAGTTTAACAAATGAGTGATCGTTTCGATGGCACTCCGCCTTATTAGTCGCTCAACTGCAAGGAAATGAGTATATTTTTGGATACAAAGAAGGCACAGTATCAGATACTTACCCTTCTTCATGACCAAAAGGCCTCCTAACGACTCTCAGATGATCTTGGGACAGCAGCTGTTTGTAGGAATATTCTAGAGGGCAACCATAACAGTTATCAAAAGGATTCAAGATGTGGGCGATGACGAGGGTGCTGGTACACTTGAGTGCACGAGAGCACACCCACAGCCACAAAGGGGGTCAGGTGTGTGCATCCAGTGACATTGATGCACCAGCAACAGGTAAGCCCACTCGAAGCAAGAAGTCCAACCAAATATAGCAGAGCAATGGTGCAAGGTGGTGATCGCCACACTCATCAACCAGCCGTGAGAAAGGGTGAGAATTTCTCTACAGGAGAGCCGAAAGCAATCTTCTCTCTATATAGACGAAAAATATGTAAATCGCCTCTTAAACACTCTTCTGACACCTCTTCAGTGGTAGGGCCAGGGAAGATCGTTATGGCTTCCACATTCGCCTTTTTAGGAGTGACTTCGCCCAATCCAATTTCATGTCTTAGGTAAACAACCTTGGCTCTAGCAAAGTAACTTTTTCTTAAATTTATAATAAGACCAGCTTTTTGAAGCTTTTTCGAACAATGCCTTAATTCGTTTAATGTGAGCAGGCCAGTCGTCACTGTAGATCACCAAATCGTCTATGTACACGATTCATCCTCTCAAATCATAGGTTACCAAGTTCATCAACCTCTGAAAGGTGGCGGATGCATTTTCCATCCCGAAGGGCAAAACCTAACTCTCATACAGGCCGTCACCCATCACAAAAACTGAAATTTCCCTTGCCCGAGGTTTAAGACCAACCTGCCAGTACCCTTTGAAAAGGTCGAACTTGCTGATGAATTTAGCGGATCCGGTCTCCATCTCCAAGGTCTAGCAATAATTCTCACAGTGCCCCATTCTATTGAGAATAGTTACAAGTTGTTCCCTCCTATAGAGGTGCCTAAGAATCATACTCAACATAATGTGTTTTGGCAACTTCTGCTCATCACAAGTTCCAGGACGACAGATGTCTGAATCTTTGGTGTTTTGGGGACATAAGGCTCAGAAAAATTTCAAGTCCTGTTGGTATCTTTGCATTGCATTCCAAATCAAGCTCAATAGGATTCTACTTCGGCCCACCAGCTTCTTTAAAGCTTTTGTTAATGACACCATTTAGCTGCATCCCTTATTCTCTGATATATTGGATGACTCAAGTACATATGCCTTCCGTTAGCATCATCAATGCTCATGCTACTATGTTGAGAAAATGAAAGTGTAGATGAATACTTGGGATGATTCTGGAGTTTCTCTTTAAGCTTTGTAGCTCTGTATTTTGCACTGGGAAACTGTTTCTTCCAAGTGTGCTATGTACATTTCGTTAAGGTCACAAAGTTACAACATTCTATTGCTGATAAGGACCTCACAAATTTTGTTGAAAGCTAATCTGTGAGCCTCTTCCAATGCCAGCTGTCCTTTTCTCTGTTTTTCATTGTCACTTCGCCAATTTTTTGTATCTTGAACATGTTATAATTTTCTACATTATCGATGATACTTTGCTTCACATGCAAACAGGTATTTGCCTCTGATCCTAGTGAGTAGGCAGTCATCATTCCTCAACTCAGCATGTTGTTCCATATCTTGCCATCCTCCAAATTCAAACTGAAAAAGACCTTTAGTTGTCCAATATCCTTTTACTTTTATAATCTTGCTTTTATGAGTTACAGAATATACAATCTGGTGTGAAGATTATACTGTCTCCAGATGTTTTCTTGGTCCTAGATGGGACACATTGTTCGTTTGTTTTCTGAGAAAGGCGATTCAAATTCATAGTGAATATCTTATAGTATTCTCTGCTATAACCATGATGAGATGATAACTTGTCAGGAAGTTGATTACAGATATCTGTTATTCTGTATGTTGAAACTAACGGCTCAGCAAGTCTCTTACTTTTTATTTTCTGTAGTTTAGCAAATGTTTCCTCTGCATCTTCTATGGAAGAGAATAGTTTAATTTCATAATTCCTGTCTGTTTTCAATCCTGGCACATGAATTGGCATGTTGATGTAATACTGCTAATCCTCTTCTGTTTCTTGGATGGTCCACCAGATGTCCAATCAGTCCAGTCACTGTCTGACATGCTTCACACACTCAATCCTTTTCTAGCACCTGAAAAAAAGTTGAAAAGAAATCATAGAATTTTAAATGACATGATTTAATATCGGGCGTAAATTTTCTGTCCCTTAGACTGAAGGTGAAAAAGTGAATATAGAAATGTTACATATCAGAGTCATTAAACGTGAGTTTTTGCAACTGAAACCTCAGATTTCTTAAAAATGGTCAGTGCTGGATGCCTACAAAGTTCACCAATGCATTCCTTGACCTGAAAAACATACATTTAGATACCAAGGTTATTATTCTATGAAAACCAGAACCATAGATATATTATGACATACATCTTTGTATGTATCGTTTCAGAACAGCTGTTGCGGATGAGGGTACTTATGAAAATACGTAAAAATGGCACATTTCATCGAAGTTCATACACTGTTACCACTCAGATTTGCATAATAGACATACCAAGGCTTAAAAAATCAGTTTTGTTCTGCCAGGGGCGGGGACGGGGGATGGAGGTGGGGAGTTGCGATTGATACCGAACATACAGTAAAGAGGTAATTTTTCCTAAGCGAGGCAGCCTCCAAGGAAGGTCTTTTGTAAGATGTCTTTCAATCATTCAGCAATTTCCGTCGATGTAACGTCTATTCCACCCATAGATATAGATTATTGAAATATGGAAATTCCGCCTTCTTATTTCAACCCCTAGAGAGAATACTTCCAGCTAGCGAAAACTGGGAATATGCTTCACATCTGACAAATATATACAATTACCTAGCCCCTCGTCTAAATGGAAGGGAGGTAAGGCACTGAGAAATCAAAGGGTTTTTCTGTTTTTGTTTTATTTAAATGCGCGGTGGTAGTGCCGAATCTCCCCCTCACGATACAGTCATGAGAAAAGAAAATAATGTTTTTGTGAGTGTGTGTGTGTGTGTGTGTGTGTATGTGTGTGTGTGTGTTCTTGACCGGTTTTACTTTTATTTTTTATCCTTCTCTCTTCTCGCTCTATCCTTTTTTATCTCCACTGCTTTTGAGGAAGCAAATTTTTTAACAACTCTTTATGCATAACAATCGTTTTTGCCTTTATTTTAACGGGATATTGCTTTTATGAAATATGTCATAGATAATTAATTGTTATTCGTCCAATCTTCCAAAGCTTGATGATTGAAGAGTAAGTATAAAACTTTCATTTGATTTTTATTAAAGTCCGCAAAAAAACCAATAAAGAATTAAGTAATAACGAAGTACCTAAACATACTAGTAAGGCCGAGGAATTTAACTGTTACAGCTTGTTACTCCACTTTAACAAGCCTGAAAGGTTTCTGATTGTCCCATTTTTTAAGGTGAAATTATGACAAGTACTTTTTATTACTGATGTAAAACAAAAACCGAATCCTTGAAAAATCATGAATTATTATCTAGTGTTACGTACTTTAAATAACATTAATCTATAAGAAAAAGCTGAATGAACCAATAATATTGTTAAAATCAATAATTGTTCCATATAGAACAACAACCTGGAATCTTCAGAGTTTGCCCCTGGTCATCTTAGAATGAATAATGTGACGAAACTAACAAACATACACACACACACACAAACACATACGGAAACATTACATTTACACTAAAACTGAAATTATTATTTTCCTTATATTTGTGATATGATTGCTATGTCTTCGAATAAAGAAGCTGTAAAGAGCTAAATTCTTGAGAAGATATACAACGTGTTATTGGAATGTAGTAGAATATTTTAGAGGAGAAAAGGAAAAAGATGGAAAGGTTCTAACATATCCAACACAAAACGAAACTGCCATCTTGCAGAGGCAAAGAAACTGAGACATAGATTCCCATGAAAAATGTCTATGTTTAATGTCCTGAAACATCCGGGACCACATCTGCCAGACCAAAAATATTCTTACGTCGATAGAGAATTTCGATATCAACACGAAAGAAAAACGAGGTCTTCACCTTGGAATGGCACTGCGGAAACTATGAGCAATTGACGTCAAATATATCATGGTATTTTCGCTCTGAGTTAAAGGCTCGGGATCACTCGAGGTAATTTATTTTCCTTTTTCCCGGCGGTTCACGATTCTTTTCATTAGAAGAAGAAGAAGAAGAAGAAGAAGAAGAAGAAGAAGAAGAAGAATTCAATATAAGTTGAGGTTTCGTTCTTTTGAGTTATTAAATTTGGCAAGCACTGCCAAGTCAAGACATCTGCTTTTGGAACAAAAGAGAAATTAAAAGAGGAGAGGAGGAGAGGAAAGAGAGAGAGAGAGAGACGAGAGAAGAAGAAAAGAAGGAGAGAGAGAGAGAGAGAGAGAGAGAGAGAGAGAGAGAGAGTGGAAGCCCACACGAAAATTAAAATCTGCATGAATATTCAAGTTCACAGGAAAATTAAAGTTTGCACGAATATTAAAGCCCACATGGAGATGAAAGTCCACAGCAAATTGGAATTCAGCAGGAAAATTAAAGTCTCATTGAAAGTAAAGTCCACAGGAAAATTAAAGTTCAACGGAAAAATAAGGTCAACAGGAAAAATAAAATTCTCATGCAAATTAAAGCCTTAAGGAAGTACAAAAGAAAATGGCGGTATCTGACGAAACTAAACTGTTTTCGAAAATGAATGGAGCGAGGCTTTGTTCGTACCACGTAACCACCCACACATATAAACTTCATTTCTTTAAAATTTATCCCAGAACATGAGAAGAAGCGCTTGAAAGCGTATGAACTAGAGAGTGTTTTGTTCCACTGCCAACAACTGCTCGCAACAAAGTAAAAAGTAATAGTCGTTAAACAATATAAACAATAAAAGAAACCATGTGCACTTGCCGTCAAAAGTGATGGTTATGAAAGAGAAAGACGTCATGTACCATCACATATGACTTCGTGGAAATGTTTATGAACACAGGTTAGACGACGATAAGTCTACATGTGGACTGATATTGCTTTTCTGTTTACTATGCATTCTTTTGTTTAGGGACAGAGCAGTTTTCTTCAAATTTTTATTTGAATTTCATGGAAATGCTTATGAACATAGATTAGACGACATTACTTCTACATGTGGACTGATATTGCTTTTCTGTTTACTGTGGATTCTTTTGTATAGAGACAGAGCAGTTTTCTTCAAATTTTTATTTGGATTTACTTTGCAGACTAATTATGAATCCAAGGTATTTAGTAAAAGGTTACAAACGACCGTTATTCCTTGAACGAAAGTCAGTGTAATGTTAAGCAACAAAAAAGAACATATATTGATGTTCTAAAGACATGAATATATCGTTTTCTGGATAAAAAATTCCCTCGTGAATTTTACTTAATCTAATTATATCCTTTCTTATTCCTCGACTCAGAAGTCATACAGTATCAATTTAGAGAATTTACCTGGTTTTTCTTTCATTATCGTTATATATACGTAGAATAACAAGGAAAGGAAATGAATCAGAAAAACTATGTTCACATGTAAATTTCAACTCAGGTCAGAAATCTCTCTCTCTCTCTCTCTCTCTCTCTCTCTCTCTCTCTCTCTCTCTCTGAAAAGGAAATATAAGATTGCTTCGGATCCACATATTCGTTCGAACTTTATAGCAGATTTGTAAACTTAAATAACGACACAAAATCGTGTTTAAAATTGTTGTTTCTGTTATATTGCTTTCCCTCATTTTTGTTCACATTTTCTTGTTCTCTCGTCTGCTATTAAGGCTTTCTTTGGTTCTATAAATTCAGTCATTAAGCATTTATTAATGATTCATATCTAGAATATGTTACTGCATCATGAATTATACACATTTTTACCAAAAAAATGCAATAATAATGTGACTGCCGTACTTTCCCTGTAAAAATAATAAATAACAGGTCATCATTGTATACACAAACGCACAAATATGTTACAATAAAATGACCGACAGATTATCTCTGGAAAGGTGGCTATCAAGTACGTGGAAGAAATGGACTGTTGGTCTTGAAGACAAATGAAAATCAAAGAAAAAAAAACAGACTTAAAAGTTTGCAAGTGATTATACAAAAGTAATAGGTTCAGGAAGAAAAAAATCTCCATTAAACAAAACAATAAAACGATAAAATGAATAACACTGAACACTGAATGTGATATATTTATAAACACTATGTGGAATTCTAATATTATTGGATATATATTAAATATATAATTGTATCTAAATAGATCTATAGTTTTTGCTTTGTGAGCAAAAGTATTCAGCGTTTCCTTAAACATTCAAGTATGTATCCAGCGTGATATATATATATATATATATATATATATATATATATATATATATATATATATAGTATATATATATATATATAGATATGGATATATATATATATATATATATATATATATATATATATATATATATATATATAGATGGCATAAATCCCTAAAAGATGTCACCATTTTAACTTCTTTCTTAATGAAACAAGTAATAAAAGAGGCGCTCTTCTACTCTGACGCCTTTTGCTCGTTTCTGTGTTCATATTTTCGCTCATTTATTCGAAGTACTATTTTTATACTCTACATTCTTCATTACTTTGCTTATCTCGTTCCCTAGTCATTTCTACGGCCAATTGCTTGGCCTTTTTTTTTTAAGAATATTACTTAATAGGAAAATTGCAGAGTAGAGAACGTAATAAAAAAGACCATCACCAATTAAACCTAATCGTCTTTAGCATGCTTTGAACTAATATATATTAGATACTTTTACAAAGTTCTGAAATTTTATGGGGATTTAAGTTGAAAGGAAAATCCTTTACTGGAGTGATAAATGAAAAAACAAATACATGCAGATGTGGAAATTAATTTCCCCTAAGTGGGTGACCGTTGTTTACGAAATTATTGATCACATTATATTCCATTTTACATCATCAAAATTGGAAAGATATAGATTGAAGACATGGTTTTGCTTTGAACCTTACATTCTAAAATAACAGTCTCTAAAACATTCATCAAGATTTGATTATAATGATATTGGAAAATTATGATACACTGAAATTAGAGGTACAGAGCTATTAATATACAAGCTATCTTTCACAAAATAGAAAAAAAAAAACTTATTTCACAAAACTGGAGAATTACATCTCTCTGCAGAGTTTGTCCAGCTATGTTTTTCTCCCTTACCAGAAAACTAACCAATCGTGGAAAGGGAGGTCATTTCCCTTCTTTTCAAGTGCCATAATATTTAAGCAGAATCTCCATACACGGTGCCTCTTGGCTCCCTAGGGATTCCTTCTGCAATCTCAGTAGCTCAGCGCTTGACGTAATACTACCGCAGGGCGACACCACCACGAAACAAACTGATAATGTATTCTCTCGGTTCTACTCAAGGAACGGGCAGATTTCAAGAGAACTTTTCACATAAACTTTTTATTACCCACAAGAAACGTTCGCAAGAAGACAGTGTTAGTGTGAATCTCAATATGTACAGAGACTTTCATTAAAATAATACGCAGTGTAAAAGAAAACATAATTATAAGAAGAAAAAGTAGTGTAAATCTATCATTTTAAGGCTTCGTTTGTCAGTGAGGTGAAATTTTTAAATAACCATTATCATTGAATGGGCAAGATAGTCAGATCGGTAAGGATGTCGGAGCGAGAAGTCAGGTTATGGGGGAAGGGTTGATTAAGAGAATCACGCAATTGGATTGCTATCATTCAGTTATTATTTTCCCTTTCAGATTATTAAAGAATGTAAAATTAGAATAAAAACCTGTAATGTTACATTTTTCAATAACCTGCAAGAGAAAATCATAATTATAAGACTAGCAATCCAATTGCCTAATGCGCTTCATCAACCCTTCATCGACTAATAAATTACCTCCGAATAGACTTCATGTAATTAATTTTCAGGATTACGGATCAAGAAAGTAGTGTAAATGTTGCTTGGCAACATACATTTGTGATCGTTGAATTCTGGCGTAAACTGCCCTGCCGGCTCGTTAAGGAATTGCTGAACCAGGAGTAAGGACTAGGCATATGCCTATGCTTAATGAGTGAGAGTGACTAATCATGATGACTATAGAATGCGGGTAGGGACGATAGTTCACTTTGAGCAATGTCAGCTCTTTTCGTCTCTTTCGACTGCTGTATGAATATGTTACCTTTGATAGGTAAAAGAATACAGAAAGTAAAATTTCCATAATGTTCCCATTCTTTTTAATCTGATATCACACGAGAGCATTTTCAT
Organism: Macrobrachium nipponense; assembly: GCF_015104395.2. NCBI lineage: Eukaryota > Metazoa > Arthropoda > Malacostraca > Decapoda > Palaemonidae > Macrobrachium > Macrobrachium nipponense. The sequence continues at coordinate 48,302,435 of NC_087216.1, read as the reverse complement.
AGATGAGCTTTTTTTATTTATTTATTTATTTATTTATTTTTTTTTTTTTGAGTGGAGTGTGATGAATATTTTGAATGAGGAGGAGATATTTTTGATAAAACGTTTAAAATCTTTGACCTGTGCTTAGTGAATAGGCCTCTCTTTGGTGGAAAGGGTAATTCCATTAGGCTTCCTAAATTAGTTTTCCTTATCAGAGTCCGGAGAATGCCATTGACTGAGAGGGACGTTTCAATGATGCATGCATTTTTCCCCCTTTATTCAGTATCTAAAGAATACATATGATTCGAAGGTAATTTATTCACATTGGCCTAATGGCTGATTTCCGTTTTTGTATGACAGTGGCGTTCACAACCGTATAATCTATAAGGGAACTGTTGCAAAACACACGAATAAACATCTTATCTGCATATTCCGCATGACTTGGAAAGAAGGCAATTTCTCGTTTCTTGCTCTGAAAGTGAATCCAGAATTTGACACTTGTGACCCAGACACACTCACTTATATTGGCAGGAAAGCAATGTTAAGACTATAGAGCAATGGTTCTCAACGTGGGACGTATGCCCCACCAGGGGGTAATCTGATTTTTAAGGGGGGTGGGGGGGGGGTGCAGTTTGAGAATATTTAAACAAAGTGAATGTCCTTTTAGGCTTCCTCCACGTGAATATATAAGAAATACATACCACCACGGGGGGCATCAGGATTTCAGAGGCAATTAAGTGGGGCATGGCCATAAGAGGGTTGGGAATCACTGCTGCAGAGTAACAAGTAAACTGATCAATTCCATCCCCTTCCCACCATATTCCTGACTTCTCACTAAGACATCCCACACATCATCTTACTTGCCAGTTTAAAGGACGTTCACGCCTGATGCGATGCAGTGGGTGCCATGCTATGGTAGCCATGCTGGGGCACGTGCTTACTAATCGCTGGCATTATTTTAAGCGAGGGCATTCGCACTGGGTGCGAAGCTATGCTACATAGCCTTCATAGCTTCCAAGTTTGCAGAGTGTGTGATTTTTGTGGACGTAGCTCGCCTCCCATACGCGCATTGAGTCTCACAGCAGATGTTCTTGCCTCCCGCAATAATTACTAATCCCCTCCAATGATTGATAATTATTTTAAGTAAATTGCTTATAAATCATGGGATTATTCTATAGATTTTATACAAAAGAAAAACTGCTCTTGTAAAAAGCAATGAGATCTCCTAGGATAGAGTAGGAATATTAACTCAAGACTATCATTTCAATTACACAGTTTCTTCTGTACAAGTCTGACCTGCATAACATTAGCGGTGAGATACAGTTATCTTTGATATGAAGTTTCCATGATGACTGGAATGACACCTGTTGTGATACGACCAGTTTTCATGTTCATTTGTAGAGATGACTGATTTCAGATGTGTTGATTTAAATAACAAAGGAATAAATAATTCACCAACCTTAAAAAACTATACATTTTATGTCACAATCATAATAAATATTTTTGTAAATGTTTACAAAGGTACTAGTAATTTTACTTAAAGATTTTTTGAACACGGAGCGTAGAATCAAGGGAACTGTGCATTCACAGGTATTCATAGTTTTCGGTCTGAAACGGCCTTAGTGATAAAAGTTATTTTATAAATTCACCGCACTGGCAAATGAAGCTTTAAAAGGTATATGCATGTCGAGCATTTTCTGCTCAGAATTACTATTCCTCTCATTTCTCAAAATATTTGCATAAATTCGTGTTACATCTTTTATATATATATATATATATATATATATATATATATATATATATATATATATATATGTATATAATATATATATATATATATATATATATATATATATATATATATATATATATATATAATATATATATAATATATATATATATATATAAGATGTAACACGAATTTATGCAAATATTTTGAGAAATGAGAGGAATAGTAATGCTTGACATGCATATTCCTTTTAAAGCTTCATTTGCTAGTGCGGTGAATTATAAAATAACTTTTATCACTAAGGCCGTTTCAGACCGAAAAAAACTATGAATACCTGTGAATGCACGGTTCCCTTGATTCTACCTCACCACCGTGTTCAAAAAAATCATTTAAGAAAAAATTACTAGTACCTTTGTTAAACATTTACAAATAAATATATATATATTATAATAGATATTAATAATAATATAATATATATTATAGATATATAAATTATATAATAAAGATATAATTATAATATTAATATATATATTAATCATAATATATATAACAATATAAATATATATATATATATACTATATATTATATATATAGATAAAATATATATATATATATATAAGTATAATATATATAATATTTATAGTATACGATTTATATATACATATATAATATAGTATAATTATATATAATATATATAGATAATCATATAGATATATATATATATATATATTATTCATTATATATAATATATATTCAATACATTAATAATCATATATATAATATATATATATAATATATAATATAAATTAATAAATCTATACATATATAATATATATACATTATTATAATCATACATATAGATATAATATATATTATATATATATATATATATATATATCTATATATATAATTATTATAAATATAATATATATTATATATATAATTATATATATATATCCATATATATACACTAAGTTAAACTACTTCAGATCAAAAATAATATAGGAAGGAGGTATTGAGAAAGCATTGAGACAGAGACTGATGGAAGCATGGCAGAAATGGAGAGAAGTAACTGGAGTTGTTTTAGATAATAAAATCCCATTAAAACTGAAAATAAAAATGCATAAAACATTTATCAGGCCTGTACTGTTATATGGGGTAGAAATTGGGGTACTTAGAGGAGAGAGGAGGGACTGTTGGAAAGAGCTAAGATGAGGTTGGCAAGACGGAATACTGGAATATCACTAGTGGAAAGGAGGGGGAGAGTCAACATACAAGAACGTCATCTATATCGTGTGCCGACAATTTTTCGAAAAAACCATTATTCGAAAGGCAATTGTTCGAAAAAAAAAATTATAAAACCAAATATTCGAAAACAATAGTTCGAATGTGTAATTGTTCTAATTGACAATTGATCGAAATGACAAATATTCGAATAAGCAGTTTTTCGAAATGAATATTGTTCGAATTCATGAGTAACGTCGACTTGTTGAAAAAAAGCCCGACGGCAGTTTCGTATGTTAGCACTTTCTCTCTCTCTCTCTCTCTTTCTATCTTTCTCTCTCTCTCTTCTTTCTTCTATCTCTCTCTCTCTCTCTCTCTCTCTCGTCTCTCTCTCTCTCTACTCTCTCTCTCTCTCTCTCTCCCTATCAGAAACCACTCAATCTCATTGTTTGTATTTTAATTACCTTAAAACAACTTATCGCGTTGTTTGTATTCTATTTACCTTAAATAAAAAGATAAACATAAAAATAAACAACCGTTAACAAATCCTTAAAAGCTTAAAGTTCCCATTGTTATTTTGGACGGTTTACCATTTAGTAGAGAAGCTCTTAAACCCTATGTGAACAAGGAATGTCCATGTTATTAGTGAATGGACATTTATTTGTTAAAGACAAGCAAATGCAAGAGAAAATTGGTAAATTACTGTAAATGTCGCGCTATAACAGTAAAAGATGTTACCGTTTCCAAAGAATATAATCATGCAAGTGATCTACTGGCGTAGAGTGCGGAGATTATTTGAAAAGGTGGAAGACGACGCAAAATGTACACGTGATTCCCCTCATTATATAACTGTCAACAGTATTAAGCGCTCAATTAGAAGGGTTCGCTTAGAAGATCATAGGAAGGATATAGTATTCCCAGTCGAGTAGTATATGAATACTTTCAAAACTGAAGATTTTCTTCTTTTTAACTCGGGTCAGGAAGAAGAGAGTTTTCAGTCAAAATTCGAATGCTATTTGCATTGGCTTTTATCCCAGGAGAAAGAGTCGTTGAACTTTTTTGAAAATTTAGTAGAAGAGTTCTTCACCTGAATTACTTCCGGTATAGATATTTTTGAAGATAAACTGTGCAAAGATATATTAAGGAAACTAATAAATTTAAACTAAATTAACCGTTTTTTTTAACATAAATCATATTATTCTACATGGTTAGATAAAGCATGATATATGTAGATTCAAACAATATTCATTTCGAAAAACTGCTTATTCGAATAATTTGTAGTTCGATAAATTGTAAATTCGAAAAATTACACATTCGAACTACTGTTTTCGAATATTTGGTTTTCGAAAAAAAACACTTTTCGAATAATTGACCTTCGAATAATGGGTTTTCGAAAAATTGTCCGCAAATCGATATAGATATTTAAGTCTCTTCGCTTGGCGATAGACTTTTTTTGTGTTCTCCTTACGACTGTCATTCGTAAGTATTTCTGGTTCCTCCCATCTCCTTGGGATATCTTAGTAGAGTGGTTCTTTCTTAACTAAAGGAGATGATTCAAACAGATAAGTTGAACAAAGATAACAACTTTATTCTGTAACTCCATACTAGGAGATGCAGCTCGGTCGGAAGACCGATATGTTTGATGGTTGGCACGGAACTGCCATTCTAAAGCATCGAGTCGATAGCGGAACATTAGCTATCTCAGCGATTCATATAAAAACACATACGTAGTCCACCGGCTCGGAAGTTACAAGTTTCCGGCGTATGGTTACAGGTCAACCGCTTCCCATGGAAGTTGTTGTGCAAAGTTATCTATAACATAAAGTTGACAAAGCTCAAGAGCTAGACCAGGCTACTGCAGACAGCGCATAGCGTAATCTAGATCTGCTTTGGTCACGTAGGACCCTCCTAATGCCATGACCTCAGGTCATGGGTTTATATTTACAGATCCTGTAAATTGAATAAATGTATTTATTACATTAGGCTCGGACTGCTACCTATTCAAGCCTTGATAACAAAAAAAAAAAATTACTTTAAACATTGTTTCATTAGGAGCGTGCTCGTAACATACGTCTAGGATAACATAATAAGTGATTAAATACATAAAAAGGTTCTGTTACATACCCTTGTTGACATATTCATCAAACAAAGATAAATGCATGGAAAATATAGATCCATGTTGGTAATATAATGATTAGGTACCCCAAAATAATAAAAAGGTAAAAATCAAAAGATTAACATGTATACATGATTAATATGATAATAGGTAACCTGATTAAGAATAATGGTTACTAAATAATGATTATAGCATGATCATGGATAATTGTTAAAGAGTACTTGACACTCTTTGTAATAGATATATATTGTACAATGGTATAATAGTATAACTATGTAATTCTGTAGAAATGCAATATATAGGGCTGATATATTTTATTTAGGTGCCCGAAAAATACCTTTAGGAATATATTAATGTATAATATTGGGCTATAATGTTTTATTAGGTGCCCGGGAGATACTTTAACTGTTCAAATGCAAAGGCGTGAGTCTTTCTTGTCCTACATTTTTGCCAGCATACGGACCGCTTTTCACACACAACACAATTCCAGACAATTCCCTAGGCACAAACTGAAGTGGCCAGGTTCAGGCGGCCCTAAACTCAAACGACTTGAGTTTAACGGGTACGTCATCTAGACGGGCCAATACGTTCCCTTGGAGATCCTTCTGTTTACGCCTAGCCTACGCCAAGCAAAGATGTTGACGGCGATAACCAATATGGCCGTCACGCTGAACACGGCTAGCAGAATGTAGTAGCGAAGATTTTCTCCACCTGCATAAGTCGCTGACGCGTGGGTCATCTCAGCCAGTTGCGTCAAACGACGAGCCACCCGCGCGTTGTATGGGAGAGGTAGTGACGGGATGATTGTGGATGCCCAAGTGTAGTTCGCAAAATACGCCTTCTCACGTATTATCGTGTTGACCCCTCTGACGGTGTAGTTTGTAGATGTCCCCGTACAACCATCGGCTGCTACGAAGATAGGGGCATGGGCGGTGGTACCGTCCGGACACACTACGTCGTATCCGGCTTTATCATAACGGATCCAGGAACCATTATTCATCCTGTAATTGAATTTATTACCGTAAAAGGGATAAAGTTTCCCCAGACAACCTTCGCTTGTATGAGAGAGAGAGCCGTTTAGCACTATGCCTAACTCACATGAATCCGTTTGATATAGGATAGAATTCAAAGAGTCAGCTGTACAAATTTTATTATTCATAGCTTCTGAACAGTGAGTGAGTTTATCTAAGTCTTTAATGACTGTAAATGATTTCTTATCAGAAGAAATCAGTACATGCCCCGTCAAATTGGATATTACTGGATTTGAGTTATTCGTCATGAAAGTAGGAAACGGTGCTATTTTGTATGATTGCCAAGCATCGGAAGAATCAAAAGGAATTGTGATCATAATTCTATATTTTTTCAACGCTGACTGATATTAGGCTATAATAGAACTCTACTTTATGGGCGTCTAATAAAGGAATATAACCTAGTTTCTCCCGTCCGTTTTCCAAAGTTAACGTCAGATCTTTAATAGGCATGAGGTGAGGAGATAACACACCCTTTGTTGCTAACGTAATCGCTTCTACGTAATCTTTTGACTTTTCAATAAAATGTGATATTTTCACACGGATATGATCTATTTTCGAACTATAGTAAGCTAATGTAGCCAGCAAATGTTGAACTTCCATGACCTGATCGATATTATTTGAATGTTCATTAACGATACTCATTATTTGATTGATTGAAGATAACTGGCTGCGAAGTTCGGACAAAGGCCAATTCGTTTTTTGTGTTGCAAAAACTCAATTCTTTATTTTGATTATTTTTTATCTTAAGGCGATTTGAAATTCCTAAGCCTAGATTCGCAACTGATCCTAAGATGTTTAGTCCAGCCAGAATAAGCGGGTTGCGGCGTTCGAGAGTATTGTGCCGCACAGACCACATCAGCAGGTCACGAGCAAGTTCTTCTGCCTCGGCGGTTTTATTTTGTATGTCATAAGACAACATTTCCGCGACGCTTAGTGTCTGAGCTAGCGAAATCTCTGAGTTAGCATGAAAATTACGTTCGTGCATTTCCTTAAGCGAAATAGCAAACCTCATCAGGTCATTCTTTAAGTTAAGGACGTCATCTTCAGGCAAGAATATCGCATGCATATCTACTTCTATAACAATATTACTTGACACGATGAATACATCATCTATTCTCTCGATAATCGAGCCATGATTAAATTCTATTTTCTTTCGTCCTAGCGCTCTTTCCATACAACAAAGATGTCTGAATACACAATATCACTCCTAACAATAACAGATTCATTTTTGAAACCTGCAATGAGTAAAACATATGTAATAACTCGCGTAAAAGAATAGGTTTACATACAATATGATTAATAGATATATATATAAATTATTATACAAGTTTCATAAATACAACCATTTTTTCCCTCACTCCATCTACCTTTCTTTAGATTCTGATATGTGCCAATGGAACTATTCTCACATCAGTGGGTTTGGATACATTTTGAACCCTAAATCTATTGGCCGTTAAATTTTCAAAATAAAATTTAAACGGGCCTTCAAACTTAGGTGTCAGTTTATAATTTAACCCTTTGCGTACGTATACTTGTATGTATACCTGATCGCCCACGGCATATGTTCTAGTTGGCTTAGCTATTTTATCATGATTTTTTTTTCATTATTATTTGTGCTTCTTCTAGATTCTTACGAAGTATATTATATCGACTTATGCTTGCATCCATAACATCCTTTAGAGGATTTGATAAATTAGTTGTAGGCGTTAAGATGTGGAAAGGCGTTCTAGCCGGGATACCGTACAGTGCCTCGTGCGGTGTCATTTTAATAGACACATGATACGAGTGATTAAGTGTGCTTAGTACCACAGGTATGGCATGTCCCAGTTGGGGTCTGCCCCCCCCAAGGTGACCCTTAAAATGTTTATACCTTACGATTTGCCCTTTCCACTAGCCCATTAGACTCTGGGTGATAGATCATGGTATTGATTTTCTTTATACAAAGGAATTCGCACAAGGAGTTTAAGGAAATGATTATTGAACTCCCCGCCCGAGTCTGAGATAATGATGTGGAATTCCATGTTTACAAATGTAAGCGCTATAAGTTCTGTATATCGAGTCAAAGCGTCTATAATTACTAGGAGGTGCTTATTTCCTCTGTCTGACTCGGAAAATCCTGTTAATAAATCTAAATGTACTCTTTCAAAGGGTTGATTTGGCACGGGGTAAGCCCTAGGCTGACAGGTGTTCTTCGTGCCCTTTGTATTCTTGACAAGTGCGACAATTTGCTATGGGCTTTCTGTGACAATCAAGGAATAACCCGGGTGTCCATGCAGTGGATTTCATGCAACCATTTTAAGACAGTGGGTATGAGTGAGATAGGCACCACCACCTGGTTGTTATTCAATTGCGGTGTGTTGCGGGTTTTCCTCGTCACGGATCTACACAGGATATTGTCCCTTATGATATAATTCTGCTGCTTATACTTTAGGTATTCCTTTTCCTTCGGATTTCCGTTTAACGCAATGATGATTTTTTCTATTTGCGGATCTTTTCTTTGTTCTGTCTGTAATAGTTCAGCACTCCAGCCCAGATCTTCCTGTTTCAGATATAGTTTTAACAATGGGCGTGGAGGTTGAGATATCTATTAATTCAGCTAATGGCTCGGTACAAGATGAAGAGGGGTTGCGTGATATGCGTCAGCAATGATATTTGCTTTCCCAGGTAAATACCCGATCCTCGCGCCAAAGTCCTGAATGATCATGTGCCACCGAGTTCGCTTGGGGCTGTGACTAAAGCCTTTAAAGAAGTCGGTTAGGGGCTTATGATCAGTGAGAACCTTGACGGGATAACCGTATATTATGAATTTTAAAATGCCACGAGGTGAAATTAACAATAGCGAGCCCTTCCTTGTCTATTACTGCATATTTTACTTTCGGAAGGTCTCAGTTTACGTGAATAAAAAGCTATAGGGAAAAACTGTTTATCATATTGTTGAAGCAATACCCCACCTACTCCTAGGTCTGAGGCGTCTGTTGCTATGAAAAATTCCTTACCGAAGTCAGGAAATTTCAAGATAGGAGAACTACACAGTTCATCTTTCAATTTATCGAACGCCTGTTGATGAATTTCAGACCATACGAAATCTACGCCCTTTTTTATAAGATCGGTTAGGGGAGCGGCTATGATTGAGTAGTTGCGTATAAAGCTGGCGGTAGTAGCCGCTACAGCCTAAAAATTGCTGTATTCCCTTGACGTTAGTAGGTATCGGAAAGTTACGGATAGCCGACACCTTATCATGGACGACTTTAAGACCTTCACTAGAAACCGTGAAACCTAAATAGACGAGTTCTGTTTTAAAAAATTCACACTTATCTTATCTTTACCCTTAAATTATGCTGCCTTAGTCTTTGTAGCACTAACTCTAATTTATGTAAATGTTCTTCTAATGTGTTGGAAAAGACTTACTAGGTCGTCCATGTAGGCATGTAGGATATCTCCTAACAAGTCTCCAACACGATGTTTATCATACGAGTAAAAGTTATAGGAGCACAACGTAAACCAAAAGGCATACGCAAAAATTCATAATGTCCCCTGGCTGTGCTGAAGGCAGTGTATGGGATACTCTCTTGTTCCAACGGAATCTGATGAAATCCTTTTAGTAAGTCTAAGCTTGTGAAATATTTGTTCTGACCTAGTAGAGATAGGATATCATCGGTAACATGGTACTGGGAATCTGTCAGGGATTGTTTCTTCATTTAAACGACGAAAATCTACCATATCCGCCAAGTTCGATCTTTTTTCGGTACTACTATTAACGGAAAATTATAAGGGCTGTTTGATTTCCTAATGACTCCTTCTTTTAACATTTTACCTACTTCCTCTGTTATCTCATTCTGAAATTTCATAGGAAGTCGGTACGAAGGTACATAGATTACTTTCTGTTTGTCCTTGAGCCTTATTTGATGCTCGATGACATCCGTTTTTCCTAAGGTTCCATCCGTGTGAAAAAACATCATGATATTTATTAAAAGATTCAAGAATTTCTGCTGAATTTCTTCTTCTTGAATGTCTTATTGATTTTGTTCTTTATAGATTGCAAAAGGGATTCATCCGCAACTGATTGAGCGTGATTTATCTCAGCTACGGTAAGAATGCGATGTTTATAAACTTCGGCATCCAAGATATGTTGATTTTTGTGGATTACTAAAGTGGTATTCAAATGATTACAGACTTCGATGTTACATTGTTGTTGTGAGCCGACTGTATAAATGGCTTGTGTGACGGATAATCCGTGTGTTTTCAGAGTTTCGGAAAGGATTAATGTTTCAGATCCTGGCAAGGGTTCTCTTTACACGCACTAATATGTGCGAAGTTACGTTAGGCTCGAGAGTTTGCGTGCAAGCTGATATTACGGGTGAGCGAGAGTTCTGTTGGGTTGCCTGTATTTATTTCTTGGTTCATGAGACAGGTGATTGGTTCTGTAATGTAAGTGACAACTCTGTCTGTAACTTTAATATCCCAAAACTGATTTTAGGGTATTAGAAGACCTATAGAATTTCCCTTTTGATATACACGCCGTGTTTTGCAGGTGCTAAGATAATATTTTGAGTGCCCATAGACGGGTATCCGATAATTACTGCGGGAATACATATTAATGTTTTGTACAACGATAAAGGTATCAGCAAACGTGCGCTTACCGAACTTGTACTGTACATGAGTTACGCCTACAACATTTAATTCATTATTCCCTATGCCTGAGAGCCTTATTCCGGACTTTTCTATAGGGAAATTTGAAAGAGTAATGATGAGTAACCTTAATCCATGATATTACGTGGACTACCAGAATCAAAGAACAAAGTGAATGACTTATGGTCCAAATTTACTGCATGTAAGGTTGGTCGCAACTCGTTTTGACTAATAATTGCATGAATTTGTTGCAAATCTACGGGAACCTGCACAGAATTTTTGGATTCGGCCGTGTGTTTCATAGGAAAATCAATTGCCTCACAATGATCTGATAAATGATTAAACTGATTATTTGATACAAAAGATGTTGATATTGATGACCAACATCGCCCTCTCCCCCCTTGGAGTGAACTACATGGTATTTGTTTTGTTTATCACACCTTGAAAATTCGCTTGCCCTTGCGAGTTCTGGCTAGACGGCCCAGGAACAGAGGTACCTGAAGCACGATTTGTTTGTTTCTGCTGTTGTGCAGAATTTCCGTTTGGTTGTTTTTCTTCTTATAGTACTGAGGACCCTTCTTTTTATTTGCACTGGCAACTGGTTGCATGTTTGTGGCATTCTGCTGTTGATTCCCTCGAGTAGCAACGGTTTATGAATGAAGTTGATTTAACTATTGTGTATCGAACAAAAACGCGTCCGACAGTCTGAAAGCATGTGACCTGTCGTTTACAGTTATAACACCACCCGCAACTTGATTATTACTATGTACCACATTTACTTGTTGTGGCTTGTTCTCATTTTTTGCAAAAACTTGAATGAGCGAGGATCTAGGTCGGTACATTTAGACATGTGTTTTTTTATTTGTTTATACACATCTAATTCCGTACTGTCGGTGGGCTGCAATTTTTTATCAAAACACCGTACTAACGCTTCAGGCAACATTGCAGTGATAGACGTAAGGTAGATCAAACGGATAAAATCTTTCACTTTGATTTTGGCACTCGTAACCCACCCGGAGTTACTTAAAACTATCCTGATATTCATTTAGCCGGTCGGCAATTAGCCGCCGCCCGCTCTGACAACATTAAGCTGAGTCATGGAGGCTTGGTTAAGGATATTTCTCAATGCCAATACTACATCTAAAGCCTCTTCACCCCATACACGGCACGTAATCTGATTTTGAACTCGTCCCATGTAAGCGCCTCTTGGAAAGAAACCCCCTTAGATAAGCACTTGCGTCTCCTTTAGCAAAGTCAATGAAGCTTTTGGCCTCCTGTATTTGTACTGCTGGGTCTGTGATGCTTTTTGCATTTAAATGAGCGTCTACAGATGAGATCCATGCCTCAACATTTTGAGGCAGGAACCCATTGACCCGACCTTGAAAAGGGACAATTGCTGACCTCGCGCTAACGAGAGTCACCACATTGGGGTTGCCAGCCGGAGTAGTTGCCATTTCGACTTTCACTTTTTTCTTATCACTTCTATTCCTTGCGATCCTATCAAATTATCTATAAGAGTACACTCGACCACTACGTAAAACGCATATGCAATGTACTGTATAAGTGTGTTATAATAATAGGAAAATCAAAAGATACAAAAATACAGATAATATGATGATAAATTATTTATACGGAGAATTCCTGCAAGAAACGATTAACAACAACGAGAAGAGAAAAAAAATTAATCTGCGGGCGAGAACTCGTAGTTGAAGATTGATTCTGTAATGAAGGAAGATTAATATGGCGAACAACTCACCCCAGAATACTGATGATCGACTCCTGATGAACAACACTTCACTGAGGAAAAGACCTGAATAGATAAAAATGGTACTTAGCTCCAGATTATATTGCAAAGGATTGTTGACATGGGATGACGTCCTCAGTTCCTGTCTAAGTCTCGCGTCGGAAGTCGTGATGACGTCACGGTCTTCTCTCATGCACGATGCGTGGAGAAGTCCAAGATTGATGACGTCCCACAGCCTCCGTCCTTGCACTACTGCCTCTAGCTCTACTCTCTGCGTCCTTGTTCGTGATCGCGTGATGTTTCCTGTGTTTGTTTTCTTCTTTCCGTAGATGTTCGATGCTGCTCTCGTCCGGTGTAGATTCTCGAAGATAAGTGACAACAGTCGCTCAAACGTCGGTGTTAATGCTTGTATTCTTCTCGATGAAGGACTATACTGCGTCTTCATAAACTGTTGCGTTGATTGAAGATCCCATTTTCCTCTGTTTAGTTTTGATGTTGAAGGTGGAAGTTGGTTCTTGTAGACCTTCGGTCGGCTGATATGGGTCTTGTTAATTTTATTCTTCGTTATACGCTGGCCACCACATTTAAATCTCTTCGCTTGGCGATAGACTTTTTTTTGTGTTCCTTCCTTACGACTGTCATTCGTAAGTATTTCTGGTTCCTCCCATCTCCTTGGGATATCTTAGTAGAGTGGTTCTTTCTTAACTAAAGGAGATGATTCAAACAGATAAGTTGAACAAAGATAACAACTTTATTCTGTAACTCCATACTAGGAGATGCAGCTCGTCGGAAGACCGATATGTTTGATGGTTGGCACGGAACTGCCATTCTAAAGCATCGAGTCGATAGCGGAACATTAGCTATCTCAGCGATTCATATAAAAACATACGTAGTCCACCGGCTCGGAAGTTACAAGTTTCGCGTAGGTTAACAGGTCAACCGCTTCCCATCATATATATATATATGATGTAAAGGAGAAGGCTTGAGAAGCTCGTCTGAGGTACTATGGCCATGTCATAAGAAGAGAGGAGGTGGAACCAGTCAACAAAGCTATGAACATGCCAGTGATGGGGGTGGGGGGAGGGGGTGAGTTTAGTATGGGGCTTCATCGGATCAGAGGGATGGATGTGGTGAGGAGGGATATTGGGTCCGGTGGAGTGGGACTCGGGGAAGATGATACAAGGAATAGAATAAATGGATAAATGGGAAATTTTGACTGAGCGGGCGACCATGCTATACAGTGGGATTAATAAGGTCGAAAGAAGAAGACGCATACACACACAGACATATATATATATATATATATATATATATATATATATAATATATATATATATATATATATATATATATATTCTTCTTCTTCTTCCCAGCTTTTTCCCATTTTTATATGGGGTCGCCCGTTTCGGATGAGCCGTTTCCATCTATTTCTATCTTGCACTTCTGCCTCATCAATTCCCTTCTCATGGTAAATCTCCTCTCACACAGTCCTTCCATCTCTTTCTTGGTCTCCCTCTCTTTCTTCTTCCTTGCACCTCCACTCCCATAGTATGTCTCCCAGCGTGGTCCTCATCTCTCCTCAACAGGTGTCCATACCATCTCAGCCTCCCCTCCTGCACTTTCTTTGATACTTCCACCACCATTAGTTGACCCCCTATGTAGTCATTTCTGATCCTATCCACTTTTGTTACCCCAGACATCCACCTAAGCATTCTCATTTCTGCCACATCCATCTTCTTCTGCTCTGCTTTTTCTCTCATGCTTGCTGTTTCCGTACCATACAGCATTGCTGTTCTTACCACCGTCTTGTGAAATTTTCCTTTTAACCTAAGCGGCACTCTTTTGTCACAAAGAACTCCCGAGGCCGCTCTCCAGTTGTTCCAGCCTGCCTGTACCCGATGTTTTACTTCTTCTTCCATACTTCCTCCAGCGTTAACAAAAGATCCCCAATACTTAAACTTATCAACTCTCCTTATTTGCTCTCCACCAAGCTGAATACTTTCTCTATCATCCCCCTCGTGGTGGTACACATATATTCTGTCTTGGATCTACTTATTCTCATTCCTCTGTCCTCCAGTACTTGTCTCCATCTTTCCAATTTCACTTCCAGATCTTCCCTGCTCTCTGCACACAGAACAATATCATCCGCATACAATATGTTCCATGGTACTGTCTCCCTTACTTCCTCTATTATAACATCCATCACTATGTTAAAGATAAATGGGCTCAGAGCCGACCCCTGGTGTAATCCTACTCTCACCTCAAAACCCTCTCTCCCCAACACTGCTCCTCACTCTGGTAAATACATTCCGGTACATCTCTTGTATCAATCGCACATACTTCTCTGGCACCATCTTCTCCTCAGGCTCCTCATACCTCTTGTCTCGGGACTCTGTCATAAGCCTTTTCAAGGTCAATGAATACCATATGTAGGTCCCTTTGTCTTTCCCCGAATTTCTCCATTATTTGCCTCAGACAAAATATACCATCTGTTGTTCCCCTTCCCTTCATAAATCCCATCTGCTCTTTACCTATTTGTACTTCTTCTCTCAGTCTAGCATCTATCATCCTTTCCAGTATCTTCAAAGTGTGGGACATCAATTTAATGCCCCTATAATTACCACACTCTTGGACATCGCCTTTCCCTTTAAAAATTGGGATCAATATACTCCCATGCCACTCATTTGGTATCTTTTCCTGTTCAGGATCTTTATCATAAGATCGTACAGTATATCCATCCTTCATCTCCTAATGCTTTCCATGCCTCCACCGGGATCATGTCGGTCCGGTTGCCTTCCCATTCTTCATCTTCTTCAGTGCATTTAGTACCTCTTGCCTAGAAAACCTCATTACATGCCAATGTTCACTTGCCCATCCTCTCTTATTAGTCTATTATTTTCTTCATTTAACAACTGTTCGAAATATTCTTTCCATCTCTTCACAATGTCTTCCTCCTTTCTAAGCACTACACCCTCTGATTCTTTATTGTTTGATGTGTGTTTATATCTTTGGTGCTCTTATTTTCTAGCCTTTGATAGCTTCATCATCTTCTTTAATCCTTCCTTTGTCCCCAGCTCATTATACACATCATCATACGACTTTGCTTTAGCTTGGGCTACCACCTTTTTTCACCCACCTTGTTGTTTTTTCTCTCTGTACCTATTTCTGTCTTCCACTGACTGTGACTCTTCCCATCTTTTCTTTGCCTCCTTCTTATCTTTTACTACTTTCTCATGTCTTCATCCCACCCACCAACTATCCTTTTCTTCCCATATGATACCAGATGTCTCTCCTAGCAGCTCCTTTCCATGCCTTCTTATTACTGCTGCATTTCGTGCCCACCATTCTTGAACATCTTCAATCCTATATCAATATCCTCAAAACCCTCCTCTTAAACTCTCTCTTCTTATCCCCTTCCTTCTGTAATTTCGTACCATTTAATTTTCCTTATCCCTTTAGCTTTGGTTTTTTCTTTCCCTTTTCAACTTCAAGTCCATACATAGCAGCCTGTGTTGGGGGGCTACATGGTCGCCTGGAATAACTTTGCAGTTCTTGACCTCCACCAGATTTATCCTTTTATACAAGAAATAGTCTATCTGGGAGAATCTTCCCCCACTCCTATATGTTATTAGGTGTTCCCTTTTCTTCTCAAAAAATGTGTTTTACTATTGCCATGTCGAATGGACACAGCAAAGTCCCACTACACTCTCTCCTTCTGGGTTTCTCTCCAATTCCATGGCCCCCATGCACCCGCCCGCCCAATCGCCTCATTTTCACTTCCGACATGGCCATTCAAATCTGCCCCAACTATCACCCTCTCATGCTCTTCCAGTTCTTGCATTATTCCATCCATGTCTCTCCAGAAATTTCCCTTCTCTTCTTCTGTGCAACCAACTTGTGGTGCATATGCGCTTATAATATTCAGAATCTCTCCTCCATTACATATCTTCATCTGATGATACGGTCATTCTTTCTATGCACTTCTATTACCGAGTTCTTTAGTT
>NC_087216.1:48279633-48285479 GCF_015104395.2 Macrobrachium nipponense | reverse complement strand
TGAAGCCGTGAAAAATAAAGTATTCAAGGAAATGCAGAGCTTCAAGTCAGCAAGGCTACTCCAATATTCTTTCTTGTAGAGCGTTAAATAAAAACTTTCCAATTTAAGAATTAATGCTAAATTAGACATGTTCATTTTCATGCGCTCGTTTAGGAATATACACAAAGAAAGGACCCTATAAACGCAGGTCTTATCAGCAAAAGGGACAGATGTACTACTGAACATTCCGGAGGTGGGCGACCTCAGACAGCTTCACTGTGACAATCCATTGGCCCTCCCTTGACTTAAGCAGTGAATTAACAGTTAACTCGAATTTCCAGAGGTGTAACAGAAGTAGAAATTCACGAGTATAACAACAAACACCGTATCAAAAGACGAACCTAGAAAAATTATATATATATAGGATTATATTCTTTGCGCGTTTTGACTGATCCGTACAGATAAGGTAGCAGAGGAAATTTGACTGACAGTTTGCCCAGTAGGTCTATTTTAACTTTTATGATTTTTTGTCACTGTGCTATTAAAGTCCTTTATGACTTTATCAAGGGGATTTTTTTAATGTTTTTGTAAGTCACATCATTAATCAGTAGGGCTTGCATACGTGATATGTAGTCAGCTTTATCTAAAAATACTATACTGATGTGGATAGTATTGTCCTTTTTTAAGATCGGTCAAACTTTTCTTATAGCGAGCCCGGAAGTTACTTTCACGCTTAACATTTGTTGCTCCATAAACAATACCTTTAATCGTGTCCTCATGTTTTTGAGGAAGATCACAATATTTTTCAAATTTATTAAGGAATGGGGCAATCATTAAAGCAGAAGGACGACTCGTTATAAAGAAAGATAAACTCTATCCAAGCGCACTCACAACATTTTCACTTATTTGTTTACTTGATAAGTTTACAACAGAATCATGACGTGCACGATTAGTCCAATCACTGCTATCAATAAGATTTTTTAGTTTTCTGTCGAGCTTCCTTTTTAGGACATCTGTAGTCCTACGCACTTTTTCGTAAATTTCTCGTCACTGCGAGTCCTTCCAATCAGCTGGGATAGAATTATTAAAAGAGATCGTTTATTTAAACGGTTTTGAAACCATAAAATCAGTGTTAAAATCTTTTAAGGTTAACCTCGTTTTTCCTGTAATAACACACTAAAGGAATGTTATATGGCCCCAGGGAAAGCAACAACATAATATATATAATTCCATGTATGGCCTGCCCCTCCTTTTATCTCTGGCAATCTAGCAAGAGCTTAGGAGTAAGAATCAAACAGCATAAGCATTCTGTTAAAATTGGGCAAACATCTAATGCAATATTCATTTATTTAAATTAAAGCAACCACGGGATAAATTGGATTGGTAGTTCAGTAATTGCAAGATTGAAAGATGTCTTATCACGAAATCTTTTAGAATTTGCAATTATACAACTCACTTCCCATTGTCATTTTAATATTAATCGTGGCCTGTTTCATTTAGACCCTTGTATTTGTAACATGTTTAAGAATGACTTCAAAGATACAATCACAGACCTAAATAAAAATTAGTTGCCTTATAGATATTTTCTTTGTATATGTATGTTCAATATGTTTTGTGAATAAGTTTTTGTTTATCAAAGGTTTGAATGTGGTCAGTTGCCGCCCTGAATAATCTTTTAGTTGTCTTTTCCCTGTGTCTGAGCAGTTGGACTTAATCTTTTTTTAACCCTCTTATAATTGTACCGATGTTTATGTTCGTTTGGGAAGGTTTCTAATTCTCCAGGTGTGTTGGATTCTAGGTTCTTTTCTTTTTATAGTCCCTGTCTGTCGCTTATACGACCCTTCCTTGTCCTCTCAGTATCTCATGTATGTCAATCAGTCTACTAAGTAAAAGATGTTGACTGGAAAGATCTTGCAGCACTCCAGTATTTCACTTTCCTTCGCATAGTTGACTATATTTATGGATGATCTAGTATATATATCCGGATATATATATATATATATATAATATATCACTAAATATATATATATAGATTATCTAATATAATATAAAATAATATAATTAATATATATATAGATATATAATAATATTTTATATATATATATCACTATTATAATATATATATTATATATATATATTATTTATATATTTCCTATATATATATATATATTATATTATATTATTATATATAATATCGATATATATTATATATATATATTAATCTTATTATATATAATATTAATATATAATATATTATATATATATTATTATATTATTTATTATATATACCTAATTATATATATATATATATATATAGATATATCATAGATATATATATATATATAGATATATATATATATATATATATATATATATATATATATATATATATATATATAGTATATAATATATATATATATATACTATATCTATATCTATATATATCTATATTATATATATATATTATATATATATATATATATATACATATATATATATATATCTATAGATATATATATATATATATATATATATATATATATATATATATATATATATATATATATATAGATATATATATCTATATATCTATATATATATATCTATATATATAAATATATATATATATATATATATTATATTTATATATATATATATATATATCTATATATATAAATATATATATATATATACCATATATATATTATATATATATATATAATATATATATATATATATATAATATAGATATATATATATCTATATATATATATCTATATATGGATACAATTATATATATATATATATATATATATATGTATATATATATATATATATATATATATATATAATATCTATATATAATATATATATATATATATATATATATATATATGACACCACATATATATATATATAATATATATATACTATATATATATATATATATATATATATATATATATAGATATATATATATATATTATATATATATATATATATAGTATATCTATAAGATATATATATATATATATATATATTATATATATATATATATATATATATGATATATATTATATATATATATATATATTTTTGTATAGATATATATATACTATATATATATATATATATAGTATATATATAGATATATATATATATTATATTATATATATATATTATATATATATATATAGATATATATATATCTATATACTCTATATATATATATATATATATATATATATATATAATATATATATATATATTATATATATATATATATACATATATATATATATATATATATATATATATATATATATTATATATATGTATATGTATATATATATAGATATATATATATATGTATATATTATATATATATATATATATATATATATATATATATAATATATAATATATATATATATATATAATATATATATATATATATAAGTAATATGAAGACAGGAGCAAATGCTCATAGGATAAAGATATCAGAGTATGGAAACGCATTCGGTCTGTTATCCATTTATTCAGCGCCAAAGTTTCGTATCAGCTTGATACATTTTCCAGGCTGAAATTGCGATTACACATCAATTGCGTATAAGTAGTAAAAGATATACACAATAAATCTTTACCAACACCGCAATTAAAAACCTATTAGTAAATTAAGAAAAAATAGAAACACAGAACAACAGTAACAGGACTAAGATCCAATATAAAAAAAAAAAACTAAAAATAAACAAACAAGAGAACTACCCACAGCAGTAGTGTAAGGAGAACTGACACGAAACATTGTTATGGAGGATAGTGTAAACAAAGTATCTGGACAGGTAATTATGCAATAAACAGTTGGGTGGAAGATGATTGTGGTTAAGAGGAGCTACAGTTAGCTTAATCATGATTGATTCAGGGGTGGTTAGTTCCTGTATATGTCGGGTTCTTCCTACATTATTAAAATGACTGGATCTATGTGTGTTTTGCAACTTTTAGTGTGATTTCTTATGCTAGATTGTTCTGTATTTGATAGTCAACAACCCGTTCTGTAGCTAATTCCCTGATGAGAGCATATCCGGCCTTTTAGCAGCAACTGATGTAAGTGCCGAGATCACATTTGGGACAGTTTTCCTTAACTTGAAAGAGTGATCCGATAGTTTGGGGGTTTATGGGAATTAGTTCTAAATCAAGGGTAGGTAATTGCTCGCTAAATAGACTGCTGCATTTTTTCCTAAATTTATTATATGTAGGAAGGTAAATCTAGCAAAAATACAGAGCTTAGGGACACTATGGACTATGGGGGTGGATTGAATTTCAAGTTAGGTAGGTTATTAGGGGATCTATGAAAACTTGCTGGAGAGAAACAATTATACTTAAAGTAATAAGCAAGGCATGCCACCTTAGTGTGGAATTTAGACCAACTTGGTGTCAGATTAATGGCTCTATGAGGAGAGTGGACAGGGAATTCACCTTAAAGTTAACAAATATGAGCTATAAAAATTGGTCCCCAAGCCAGTAAAGGTGCTCTTTTTATAAACAACAGTATGAAAGTCATACTCATCCTTGGATATACTCACATCAAGGAACGGAAGTGACTTCTGGGTCTCTGTTTCAGCTGTAAATCTAATGTAATTGTGTTTGTTGTTTAAATACTCAAGAAAGGTATCAACATGGTAATCGCATCTGAACAGGGCGAAAGTGTCATCTATGTAGTGTTTATAGAATAGTGGCCGTAAATTAGGGGGACATACATCAAGAGCTCGCTACTCCAGGAGCACATAAATATGTTAGCAAAAGTAGGACCCAGAGGGCTTCCCATGGCCATCCCCTCAGTCTGCTTAAAAACCGTATTATATAAAACAAAGGGCGTGTCCAGCACGGCTAATTCTAAATGCATCTTAAATTGAGTTATATTAAACTTGTTGAACAAGTAATCGTCAGTGGGGAATAGCCTGTCTAAAATGATGTTGATAGTCTCGACAACGGGAACATTTGTAAACAGAGATTCCACGTCAAAGCTCGCCATGTACAGATCGATTCCTGTGTGATAATGTCATCTTTGAAGGAATCACAACAAGTACACATTTATAAACTCGGCTTCTTACTAGCATATCGGAGAATTTAACCCAAATTCCCAATTCAGCAGTGAACCAATTGATAGCATTTTATTCGAATTATCCTCTCTGAATGAGAATTCACTCAAAAAGAATAATTCGAATGAAATGCAGGAAGCAGGTTCATTGTTGGGCCAGGAAGTTGGGTAAAACTCGCTGGTATGGATTGCAGTTGGCCTGCCTAGTTAAAAACTTCAGGTACGTACTACATTGTTACTTATAGGTTCTACCCTCTTTTATCAACTGTAAAGTATATAAAGTGATATAGTTTTAGAATGTTATGATACGCTTTATAATTGTCAAATGATTTTTCTTTATGTAAGAGATATTGTTTATTTAGTATTCCAGTTTTCATATATTCTGTGTAATAATGATATTTATTGAAATATCGTATGTAATGTATGGTAGATTTAACAATAGTGTAATTTGGAATGAATGATTTAGTAACGGGAGAGGAGACTTAGTCAGACCAGACCAAATATTCTGGAGTAGTCATTAAGAGATGTCAACGATCGTTATGTTTTGAGTCATGCAATTGAGCTGTGTTGACAGGCGAGAGATAAGGGCACTTGGTCCAGGAAGCAATTTCCTGATAAAGTCACATAGTCCAAGAAACATGTCTTGATATAAATGGAGTCGGATTATTGCACAAAAGATCATGACAATCGCGTCATGTTTTGTAAGATTTCATTGTCTCGATTCAGTCAACGTTGGCCCAAAATATTTCGCTTTGAAGTAATCCCTTTTCGC
>NC_087216.1:48267133-48277133 GCF_015104395.2 Macrobrachium nipponense | reverse complement strand
ATCTACCCCACCTCCAATTTATTTGTAAGTAAAGGGTATTTTCTCATTTACTATGCCTTAGTGTAGTGTGTGTGTTTTACCTTACTGTCTATTTCTAGGTGAGAGCATCTGATAATAATGATGATGGTGATGATAAATGATGCCGTAAATTCCTGTCAGTATGTAATTGATACAGAAATACGATGTTGACTGTAGCATACATTCGGGGCACAATGAGTAGAACATATGAATGTCTCAATACAGAAGATGTGTCGCCACTCAGGATACAGAGATCGTGTAAGGAGATTATCCGCCAGGCGTAAAACATCCAGATGCGTATCATTTGTATTGAATTGCGCAATACCAAATTACGGCGCATAAAACAGATGGTGCCAGTAGCTTACAGAAACCAAGTTGAGGGGAAAAGAAGATATACCCATCTGTCATGAAAAGAGAGGTTAACTTAGCTGGTAGAAAAGATATTCCCTTTTTCATGCAAAGGATGATAACAACAGGAAAATAAGACCATTTTTCTATAAGGTGTCTGGTTGAATTTTTAAAAGGAAAATGAGTTTTGGGTTCAATAACTTCTTTTCAGGATGCTCATGAATGTATGGCGGTGATAAATATATTTATAATTATATAAGAAGGAAATCTTTATTGATTGTTCTAATTAATATAAGAAGGATTAAATCTTTATTGATTGTTCTAATAAAGAAGATTTATCAGGAAATTGATGAATGTTCAACTTGTATCAGGATTACCGAATTACATTTGCACAGTATACATAAACTAAATAACTGCTGCTTGGTCATTCAAATTAACGTCGCAACAGCTGGGCTATTGACGCTGAAAAGAAATTGAATCGAACCTAAAATAAATTTGTCTAACAGGGAAAATTCACACTAAGTCGTATATCAACAGCTATTCAAGAAATGTTTCATGTACCATATAAAAAAAGTGTATCACCAAAGCCCCTCTTACTTTAAACGAAAAATGAAAGAGGAATTCCATCCTACCAATTCCCCTCAGGCAATATATTGGCAAATATTAACTTCATAAGCCCACTTATTTTATAAGTAGTTGGGAAGACTCGTACATCTCGTGGGACACTCTGCAACTGAAGGCTTAGTATTTAGGAAACAGTGCGTCATATTCAGTTTCCCTTGTTGATAAAATAAAAGGCTAAACTAAACAGAGCGTAAAAACTTATCTTTGTACTTTTTGATATAATAAGGAAAGAATATGAATTTATTCTATGAATATGAGACATAAGACGTCACTACAGTTGACAATGTTGAATTGATGTGCTATCATAATTATATGTTAACCATAGGAATAACAAGAGATATGGTTATCATTTACTGAGTAATGGTAGAAGTGTTAAGGGTAACTATACAGAAATCTATTTCATATTTTCTTTGTTTATTCCCTTGTTCTTATATTGTTGTAATGAAGGGACACCCTTCCTGAGACAATTCGCCCACCAAGCTTGCAAAGGAATATATAATACGGCATAACTTTTATTCATTTAAAAAAATTGCCATGAACTTAAATTGTATTATTATTTTCAAAAGAAGCACAGTAACTTTTATTCACCCAAGTGACTGATAAGGTCATTGAAAGCTCTACGCCTTCATAAATCTCTTATTATCATTCCTGAACACTGTTAATCTTTACTCTAGACACCGTGACTGCCCTGAAACCTCTTTTCCTGGTACAAAGCCTCTTGAAGACAAAGTCCGTGCTGCAGGCACCAGATGCACCAATGTCGGGGATTAACCAAAAGAGAAAGTTGAAGGCTGTTGCTTTGCCATACGGCTGACCGAACAATCACCAGGTTAAGAGGACCACACTAAAAAGTCATGTGCGTGCTCATAGAAAATGGGATGCCGAAAGCATGGGAGGATAACCCTGATGGAAGGACATAAAAAGCACCACAGATGACGACTTGGTAGTACGGCCCCGAACGGGAGAGATGCCGTGGCAGCTGATCCAGAAACATTGCCCCTTGACTTCCGTTCTGTCCAATCATATCCCAAACACGTGGCAGCTTTCTTAGCCCAGTATTCTTCCAGTGCTAAATCCCTTAAATCCTCTCTCTCCATCTTGGTGCCACAAAGAGGACCCCATTTCTCCGATATAAGGTAAAATACTTGGATTTCAGGTTTTTCAACAGTCACAAACTCTTATCTTTTACTGATTTATTTTCGATTTCCAAGTGAAATTTTCCACAGAGACCTACCCTTCATTGGTGCAATGCATTAAATGGAAGCCAGGGATTAGCCAAGAAGGTGCGGCCTCAGATTGACCAGTTGGCTCTTGATCTGATTACGAGGTCTGCAAGATCGTGCATGTGAGCACGCAACTTGACATAGAAAATGGGAAGGAATAGGAGTCAGAGGAAGCCTAAGAAACTGGAAGCGAGCAGAAACGATTTTGGAACCAAAAGGGGCGACATCTCTCCAACAGCTCCTTTTCCCCTCCTTTCTGCTTGCCTCTGTCCAGGCACCATTGATGCATCTTGCATGGTCAAACTAAATATCATTGCAGTGTGTCTGTTCCTCCATCCAAAACCTATTCCGACATCGAAGCCATCACAACGACCAGGTAATGTGTTCTGTATAGATGTTCTTAATCAGTCATGTGAATTTCGTAATAACTTGCCAGTGCAGTGTATCGTTTAAAATAAGTGCTTTTCTTGTGTGGAAGATGTATGTTAAGGCAATCTTTGGCACCTTCTGTGCGCTGCCTTGACCTTGCTTGATATTTCTCTTCATTGCCTGGCCTTAATTCGTCATCCTCTCCGTTACAGAGGGACCTTTAGCTTGATTGCGGCTGCCTTCATCATGTCCTAGTACCTTGACTATTACCCAGGATCTGCTACGTCTTAGTATTCAGTTTTTATCTTCTGATAGTGTCAATTTAAATACATGTAATATTAAAATAACCCTAACTTGTTTATCTACAATTCTTCAAAGTAAAAGCCTTCAGCTCATTTAACAAATCCGCTTTTCTTATTTTTTACGATTTCTTGCTCTTATATCAGTCAGATCCCATCATTTCATATGGTAAGTAACTGTTTTGCCCAAACCTACAAATTAGCATCATCCCAGAGCAGAATCGTATATATGTGTGTATATATATATATATATATATATATATATATATATATATATATATATATATATATATATATATATATATATACACACACATATATACGATTCTGCTCTGGGATGATGCTAATTTGTATAAGTATATTTGTCAGGCCAAGACATATGCCAGCTTCTTCATCGAAAATCAGTGTAAATCATCAAACCTACCTGTTTCAGACTAAGAGGATAGTATTTCCCGTTAGCGTAAAAAAATTCTTAGCAGGGGCGTTCCTAGACTTTTTGGGGCTGGGTGGGGGATGCATAGTCCCATTTGGGGTCCCTCTTATGGGGTGCGAGCGAAATAAGCCAAAGCAGCAATTGTAGGTTCCTTCTAAAGGCACTTGTAAATCCAAATTTAAGAAATTCTATTTCTTAAAACTAGGTGTACATTCAGTAATTGAAGATCTAATTAATCCAGTTCAACATAATGATAAATGGTAAAAATTAGGATAACAGAAGTATACTCTGATGGCTATATGATGTGGAGGGAGTTGAATGAATCAATATTGCTGGAAGGGACTCCATTATGTGATGGGAGGTAGAACAGAGTGAAAGGAGGTAGATCAACGTTACCCACCCTCCTCTGATCCGTATGAGAAGGTCTATAATGGGCTCCTCGCTATTTCTTGTACATAACATTTTTGTTACATTTTTGTACCCAAAGTTGGAAAATGTGGCCCTTGACCATTTTGGGCCACTGGATTTAGCGTATCCTGTCATAGCAGCCATGGTTAAATTTCGCATTTTGGGGCCCAGGGGGCGATATCAAACAGGCCCCCAACCTCCCAACCCCCACCCCCCAGGAACACCACTGATTCTGAGTGTGCAGAAAAATAATGGTTGCAGCCCGTAATTGAATTTCTCGTCTAAAATTTCCACAGACTTTAGCTTGTTGAATTAAATTCCAAGAACGCATCTTAAAAAATGTTCGATACATCCGATTAGGTAAAGCATACTTTCCAAAAGCAATCACGGACTGCATTTCATAATAATGTGCCAGGCTTTTACGGACCAAACAGAGTCATTCATATGCAGGGAAAGATTAGGTAAATTTACAACTTTGACTTCATCAGATATGTTAAGATTTTTTGTACCTAAGCTGTCATTTAATACTGTAATAAAAGTGATGGTGCGTTCCGTCCCTCTGCTTAACGATCACTAAATTGAGAAACAAGAACAGAACTTGGCGAGGCAAAAATAAACTTGGAGTTAATCCCAACAGAGTATTATTGTTGAACACACTTGTATATGGTGTAGGTTACATTCTATCTCACAGCTTTATATAAAAATGGAATATACAAAAAACTTAGTATAAGGAGAAAGAAATCTAAGAAATACCGTATAGAATTTTGAAAAAATTATTCCATTCTTATAATATTAATAATCATGCCATATCAGTAAATGCCATATTACGTTAAAAGCGATTTTGGGTGCAATTCTAATAAGCTCTGCTCTGGTGAATCATTTTCATTTGATAATTGTCGTTACATTCATGTTGTCAAATCATAGAAGCTTTTCAATGTAGCAGAATAAGTTATCTCTCAACTTTTTACATGAATGTAATTGTATCCCGTTCTGTCTAATAATGACGTTATTGTTCATATATATATATATATATATATATATATATATATATATATATATATATATATATATATATATATATATTAGATATATATATATATATATATAGTCCGTAAAAGTCGGGCATATGATTAAGAAATACAATCCGTGATTGTTTTTGGAAAGTATGCCTTACCTAATCGGATGTTTGGAGCCTTTTTTAAGATGCGTTCTTGGAATTCGAAAGCGTCGTTTGCATGAAGATCCTTGCAAATCGGAACCCAGACTCTAATTGAATTCTCAAGTGAATTTTTCCTGTTATTCCCTGTTGGAAATTCTTCATTACTGAATGCGTCCATTAGCCTTTAATACGACTAAGATTTTCCAAGAATTCGTTCTGCTTTCCAGGTAATGCAATTAGATAAGGCTTTAAGGTTCCGTATTCTTGGCTGATAGAATGGATTATTAAAATTAAATTAATCCTTGTTTCAGTATTAAATCACATATGACTAATATCTATTACTTACTGGTAATGTTGCTAACTAAATCATACATTCAGCGATAACAAAAGATCAATTAATGAGAGTAAGTAGTAGTATTAATCATTATACACATTACGAAAACAAAACCAAATTTTTTATTTTAGAAAAGAAGTAGATATCAAAGCGAGTGATTTCACGAGTTTGAGAGAAGTGGAGCTTTGAAATCCCATCAGTTGAACAGTGTTGGGGTCTCGTGTTGTTACGGTGTGTGTGTATATAATATATATATATATATATATATATATATATATATAATATATATATATATATATATATATATATATATATATATATAATACATATATATACATATATATATATATATATATATATATATATATATATACTATATATATATATATATATATATATATATATATATATATATTATATATATATATATAAATATATATATATATATATATAATATATATATATATATAATATATATATATATATATATATGTGTGTGTGTGTGTATAAATATGCAATATTTATACATATACATAGAGTACTTTACAATGATAGCTAGATAAAGTAACTGACACGTGAAGAGGTAAGGTCGAGTTCTATAACATACAGGGGACGCAAGCATTTTACCTAAACAATAAGGTAAGCAGTATTGAAGTCTATGGAAAGCCGATGAAATTGAAAGATTGCTTAGACAGGATACTTTGCCTATTGAAAGTTAGGAATTGGTTAAAAAAAGCCATACTTTAATGAATTCACAGCAGCTGTGCATCTAGTGCCCAGCCGACGGACCTTACGACGTTCCTGATTGGCTGTTGATCAGCCAACCACAGGGCTGGAAACTCCCAAGCTCGTCAGTATCTCTCAAAACATCGTACAGTGAGGATGTTCGCTCCCACCTCTTATCACAAAAAAATGTCTTTCAAGAAAAGTTATAACTTTCATCACACCTCATTTAGTTTTACAACGAAGAAAAGTAGTGTTTCTCAATTTCATCGCTAAACATAGCCAAGCCAATTATTTAAGAATTTCAATATATGAATTATGTGTTTCAGTAAACTTAATGCTAAAATATGATTAGTGAAATAAATATGATTTTTTTAAAATAAAATATGCACCTTCATTCCTTACATGACATCGCAGTGCATTCATTATTTTTTATCATCCTTTCTTTCCCACAGCATCGTAACTTAAATGCCATGGATGACAATGATACCAAAAACTTAAAGGTAGGGCTGTCAATATCAATGTGAACAAAACAAGCAAAACGTAAAGACTATTAATCTCTCTCTCATCTTCGTGCAGTCACGTCCGGGTCACTTGACCAGTCGACGTCGATAACATCGTGATCACATCCCTCGATAGCAATAGTCTCATGGGGAAAAAAGTAAAATAAGACGTCATTATCGTCACTATCATTATTACCATCACCCTCTCTCATATTCTATAGTGGAAATCTCTATATGAAAAAAATCGTATAATAACAAGATATAATAAAAAGGAATATTAGAGGGATATAAGAAAAAAACTAAGGGAGAAGAATTGAATAGTGGAAAGACAAACCAATGGGATGAATGAATTTCTTCCATAGTGCATAAATATCTCTCTTAAGTAACGATTTTTTTTTCATCTCGAGATATCCACTACAGGATATGAGAGAGCGTGATAATGACGATAATGTCGTCTCATTTTTTCTTGCTTTTCTTCGGGGGATGCTCACTGTATCAAGGTATATAGAATAAGGGAGTCAGGTAGAGTCATTTGTGGGGGTTGCGGCTTATCCTCCCAAAGAGCCGGACCTCCCGGAGGACAGGTCAGTTTCATTCAAATGTAGATCTAGGTCACTTCTGTCATCTCTGCACCTGATTTAGTTTTATTTTCTACGATTACAACCATAGTTTAGATTTTTTATATAATCTGAATATTATTTAAAGAATGCCAGACAGCTGTGCGCGTTTGTTGTATTCAAATAGTAGAAAAAAGGAGTTATCCTTTTTCCTATTCCCTCGTGATGAAGGAAACAAGACAGAAATGGTTCATCGTTGTAAGAGATAGGACAACTTTAACACTACTACTCATCACATATCTTAGTAAACATTTTGCAGACAGTACATATAAAAGAGACTTGCAGCAGGAACTTCAAGTCTTTGCCGATGCCCCTCATTATTCAGTTAGTGAGAGCAATTATCTTGATTCTGGTTTTTGAATTGCAAAATGAAGATATTGTTCTAAGCGGATGTAGTAGGGAAATTGTCGACAGAAGTGAAGGGACTTGAAATCCACATATCGCTTAACAGAGAAACATACATTTAACAGGTAGTACGCACATCTAAAGCTTTAGATTCTATGGGAAGTCAGGGACTTTTGAAGAGTACGTTCTGGGAAAGTAACAAGGGACTTTATAAAGCTTGTCCAATCCGGTGGTTTGATGCTGATGCGTTCAATTCAAGGGTACCTACTGACAGAAAAAACTCCAGGATGCTTATGGGATAAAGCATACAATGGGAGAAAATACATTCAAATCAGGCGATGGAGTATTATACGACTTGGCACGCCCATATTGAAAGTGATACTGTTTTCTTTTTGTCAGATGTCGGATGTTTTTTTAGGATGAGAGTTCTGAATGGCCAAGTTGTATAGAGTAGGCAAAAAAAAAAAAAAAAAAAAAAAAAAAAAAAAGGCGTCAATTAACTGAATTATGCCGTGAACCGTGACAACTCTAAAAGATTTTTTAAAACATTTTTGCTTAGTATTTTTCATTTATATTATAAAGCCAGATACTGTTTTCTGTTATATATGTATATTTATGTTAGTTTATTAAATAATTTTATTATAAATAAGCCTTGTAAATAAACTTTCAGGTCAAATACTAATCGATTTTTTTTTAAGTCCTATCAAGCATATTATTATAAGGCTTCTATTATATATCAGAAAGACAAAACATGATCAATTCATGATTTTGTATGTGTACAGTGATCTATATGAATTCAAAAGAACACCAAACGTATACAAAACAAGAGTGAAAATGACATATGACTCTTAATGCCTAATCCCCAATACCTTCGACCAAGGTACTCAAGTTGTTCCAGGACTATCTCAGAAATATCCCACAACTACCCCCACCCGCACCAAAAGTGACTGTACCTCCTTATTCTATATACCTTGCACTGTATGATGTTTCGAGAGACACTGACGAGTTTGCACTTTGCAACCTTCCAGCCCTGTGGTTGGCTGATCAACTGCCAATCAAGAACGGCTCCTGTGAATTCATTATTGTGCCTTTAGACTGCATGACTAATTCAGTCCAGGTAAATGTACCGATAAAAGATATCCACTTTGTTAAACATCTATTTACGGAATTATGAGATATATAGGTAACTGTTTATTTTGGATCATAATTTACCCACATCTCATGAGAATTTTAGCGTGGCTGAGTTACTAATCTTCTAGGGCAATTACTCTCAGGAGTGACAGAACATGAAGGACAAGATATCACTTTTCTGAGAATAGATTTCCCAGATAAGAATTTGTACATTAAAGATTCTCTCCAATGAAATGAGTTACCACAATGGAGGGTATTTACTATTTTACTCTATAATACCGAGCAAAGGATTAATTCGTCAATAAACTCTTCATAAGGAAAATATACATTAGTTCAGAACAAAGTATTTTCTTTCCGGAGACAAAATCTTTAAAAAATAAATGAGAGATTTTAATGAGACTAACAGACACTGGCACTTAATTGCTAATTTCAGACTTACTAGGCAATCCAAT
Source organism: Macrobrachium nipponense (assembly GCF_015104395.2). Lineage (NCBI taxonomy): Eukaryota > Metazoa > Arthropoda > Malacostraca > Decapoda > Palaemonidae > Macrobrachium > Macrobrachium nipponense. The sequence goes on along the minus strand of NC_087216.1, from coordinate 48,268,147 downwards.
GATGCAGTGTGCACTATTACTAGTGAACGGGATCCTACATGCCTTCTGGTAACAGCTCATTGCGATTTGGAGCCCAGGTCTCATGTGACCTATTAGCACGTGTGGCTCTGGCAAAACAAAGACTACAACCCAGAGGTCAGGCATAAGAGCAAAGGTGTTGCTTGGACAGGAGCTGAGTATGAACTGCTGTGATCGTTTTCCTGCTCTCGAACTGTTTTTATTCATCTATATACTCCCGGGAGGAGCGAGAGATTAAGAAAGAGGAGTACTGGCATTCCTGAAAGACTAGCTATTGAGACCAGCAGAAAGAAGCCCACAGGAATATAGTTCTTGGGACAAGGGTATTTGAAGCAAATACTGGCATGCCTATTGCCCCCTCCCCTTTATTCTAAAAGTTTTTCCCTGCTCAGACCCTCCTCCATAAACATCAAGATCTTATACCAACAAACTCTGCATACCATGGGCCCTGGATTCCTAACCCTAATGGATTTATTAAGTCCAATCCCTTATGTTAAGAGGTCAGAGAGATGAGACCAGCATATATTTGTTAATAATATATATATATATATATATATATATATATATATATATAGATTATATATATATATGTATATATATATATATATATATATATATATATATATATATATATATATATATATATATATGTTATATGTGTGTGTGTGTGTGTGTGTGTGTGTGCAAACGGCTGCAATAGTCATAAACAAGACTGGATCAAAACAAAAGTATGCAAGAGAGAGAGAAGAGAGAGAGAGAGAGAGAGAGAGAGAGAGAGAGAGAGAGAGAGTTTTTTCACCAAATGAGGGACATATATGACCAAGAGTGCAAATGCAGAAAAGGCAAATATCAATATTGGAAATAGAACTGGTAGGTCGTACAGGCTCCCAAAGATTCTTACGTTTTCCAGAGCAGATTTTTGGGAATATTCGTTTAATGAGCCTGCTGCGTTTTATCTTTCGTGCTCATACAGATATTGGTTTCTCTTTTGAATCT
>NC_087216.1:48247133-48262133 GCF_015104395.2 Macrobrachium nipponense | reverse complement strand
CTCGTGACCTAAGTAATAGTGGCGATCAACTGATCGACCTTGAATCTGCAAGACAGCAACTCGAAGCAATAGCGGGTTTATTGGGGGAACTGGCGCATGCTATTTTCTTTTATTGGTGAAAGATATACTATTATTTTAAGTCATAGAGCGCCTGGAAAAAAAAGGTGGAGCATATGGCGAACAATTAGAATACCCCAAGAAAATTGAAGAAAAAGGTAACGTAAAAATGAAAATTGTATTTGTTTTGTCTGCGTTTGTATGTCTACCACGGGTTACAGGTTTGATTTTGAGTAATAAACCTTACTGGGGTGCACAATACTGAAAAAAGGAATTTGATTTGTTCTATTCTGTGGGAGACATTACATTTTCTTCTCATGATTTAAAAGCTAAGCAAAAATAACTCTTCGGATACTTTCGTTCCCATTCCAGGTAGCGAAAATCATTCACAGAATCCCAATGATTGTCAGAGGATATCGCGGAATACAAGATGAGGGGAGCATATCTGAGAGAGAGAGAGAGAGAGAGAGAGAGAGAGAGAGAGAGAGAGAGAGAGAGAGAGAGAGAGAGATTTTGAATTTGGTATCAAAGCTGCTGTACATTTCGTACAGGAAGTGGTTTGAAGTTTCGCGATCTAGGAAGGTGGTTCCGGGAGAGCTATTTCGCGCTCATAAATTCGTTTGCATAAAGATGCTTTTATATTGTTTATCTTGTTTCTTTGCTTTATACTTTTTATCATTTGTGGTTAATTCTGTTTTAAGAGAAATAAATGCTGCTTACGTTTACTACATCACTAGCTTAGACCCCTTTTACAATTGAGAATACGGACCTTATGCAAACAATCCAGGCAGTGATGCATTTATCAAACTCATCATATATTTTATTCTAAAATTATGCAATATATATCTGATCGGTTGTGCTTTCTTCTACCTTTAGCACTTTTACTGTTTAAAAATAAAACATATTATTACATAAGCCTTACACTACGAAGTATTTAAACCTAAATCAGAGAGAGAGAGAGAGAGAGAGAGAGATGACTTTATGGAGATGAAAACCTGAACCTTTTAGTCACCTGTTCATGATCTAATTAAAATTGACAAAATATAGTTTATATTAAATTACTGATGTCTTTGAAGACCTACGAAAAGAGAGAAATGTGTGACTAACGAAATTAAATTATGAATAATGAATAAGTTCACGTATCAAGAATTAGGAAATATTTTGGAATTTAAGAAAATATCCTTAATCAAATTAATCTATCTTTATATCCAATATTTAAAAAAAATCCTAAAAATAAATAAGAATATAAATGCCTCGTCCTTTGTATATCGCAAAACATCAAAGCATAAGTTTTTCGAGGAAAATATTAGATAGAACGTTCATTCATAAAAATATTTCTCTGATAAATACCACTCAGGAAATAATGCACGCATCAAAGATTCAGTTCTAGGAGAGATTCTGGTGATATCTTGCGTTATTTTCTCATTTCTCCAGGTGACGCATAAAGAATATTTGCGAAATCAGAGACTTTGATCACAGTTCCTAGATTACTCTCTTATTCATGAAACGAAAAACAAGGAGACACGCAAGTGGAATAACAATTGTAGGAGGAGTGCAACCTCAAAAACACAACTTTTGCAGTAACACGCACCTGTGTATCACTGAACACGCAAAACACACTACTACATACATACATACATACATACATACATACATACACACGACGATGAGTAATGGACAGGAATGCCCGATAGGACATAGAGCAGGACAGTAGACAGGAGTACTCTTGATTAGTTATGTAATTACTTGTTAATTCCCAACGTTCATAATCAATGATTAAATCATCAGCGATTCTAGAATGAAAAAAAAAACATTGACAATGAAAGCAGCAGAAAAAAGACACAAAGGCGAAGGTCAAACCAGAAGAGACAAAACCTCGACGTAAAGGACACCGCTGAAAAGGCAAAACTACTAAGCAATATATTAAAGTAACATATATGCAAGACAAGTACGGATATGACCTGTACTAATACCATTTAGAGGGATGTCACAATGCACTACAAAGTTCTGTAACTTGCACACATCCGAATCTAAGGAAATTAATTACAGCACTGAAGAGGGAATAACTGAAAAAGATTCAGTTTGATCGAGGCGAGTTCTGCGAGACATCGCCCACACCCCCCACCCCCCACCCCCGAAAAAAAAGAAGATAAATAAAGCATAAAAGATATAAACAAACTGATGGAGATTACTATTGAGTAATATAGTCCCTACAAAAAGTTTATTAGTATCTTACCAACAATAGATCACAAACTTCGTGATTGCTGAATCTTTTAGTAAAATTTGTATGCTTTACTTCTATTTTATACCTTTTTATTACAAAAATGTACATCTTATTTTAGCTTGATATGATTACATTTATGCTTTGCTTTTACCGTTACTATCTTTATACAATACAATATTATTGACAACTTTGGGTAATATTTGCTTCCTATTTTTGTATATTGATATCTATTTATTTATTATTTACATATTACTTTTATGTTTTCAATTATTGATAATAACTTTTCAATTTTAGTTCCATTATGATATCTCATTGTCCTACATACTTTGGACGCTAATATTTTCCTTTTCACATATAATGCAATATAAATGTAAGTTACAGGATTATTGTCGAATCTTCCAAATATCAAATGATATGTTAGATTTTATTTATCACAGAAATTATCGCCAGAAAAGTGGCAGAAACTCTTGTCGCTTTTTGAAACCACATAGGAATCCAAGATGACTCCTCTACTTGGTAATAAAAATCCATTGGATGGAGCAGGATATAAAGACAAGATATCTCTTTCGTCTTTCTCAATGAATGATGTTTTTCAAATGGCCAGTTTATCATGATGCATACGTATCCCAGGGAAGGCATAAGCTAACCTAACATATTAATATAAAAAAATTTGGAAAATAATTAAAACAAAATTCTCTTAATATTTACCAACAGTATCTAGTTAATTGTGTGTTTAGGTGGTTTAAATTAAACCCGCTTTACACACACACACACACACACACACACACACACACACACACACACACACACACACACACACATATCATATATATATATATATATATATATATATATATATATATATATATATATATTGTTAGGAACTCTGTTGTTCTGTAACATATTTATAAAAAATCTTATTTTTACTTTAAATTTTGAATAATATATCCAGGCGCTTTCTGGGGTTTCCAACAAAATGCCTTTACTACGATAGCTTGTAGGCTAAAGAGTATATTACCAACAATACATACTATAAAATACACTTTATTGAGGGGTTAATTGAAAACGAATGTAATGTCCAGATTTATTACACCAAATTACTTGCACACGGCCTCAAACTATTGGCAGTGGCACTGTTTCACTTTCACTTACAACTCACGTTCAGACTCCACAGTTAACCTTCACTCAAAAGATATTTAGAGGGAAAGAGCCGAGGAGAAGGGAGAAAAAAGTCAGTAAATAGGTGAGAGTTAAAATAAAGAGAAAATCCTTAACCTAACATAACACAATATTTACAGTCATACACTATTACATATATATAGTTCCCACGCTTTGAACAAAAATAACATAATCTTAGAACAGAAGTAGTTTAACAAATGAGTGATCGTTTCGATGGCACTCCGCCTTATTAGTCGCTCAACTGCAAGGAAATGAGTATATTTTTTGGATACAAAGAAGGCACAGTATCAGATACTTACCCTTCTTCATGACCAAAAAAGGCCTCCTAACGACTCTCAGATGATCTTGGGACAGCAGCTGTTTGTAGGAATATTCTAGAGGGCAACCATAACAGTTATCAAAAGGATTCAAGATGTGGGCGATGACGAGGGTGCTGGTACACTTGAGTGCACGATAGCACACCCACAGCCACAAAGGGGGTCAGGTGTGTGCATCCAGTGACATTGATGCACCAGCAACAGGTAAGCCCACTCAAAAGCAAGAAGTCAACCAAATATAGCAGAGCAATGGTGCAAGGTGGTGATCGCCCACACATCAACCAGCCAGCCGGAGAAAGGGTGAGAATTTCTCTACAGGAGAGCCGAAAGCAATCTTCTCTCTATATAGACGAAAAATATGTAAATCGCCTCTTAAACACTCTTCTGACACCTCTTCAGTGGTAGGGCCAGGGAAGATCGTTATGGCTTCCACATTCGCCTTTTTAGGAGTGACTTCGCCCAATCCAATTTCATGTCTTAGGTAAACAACCTTGGCTCTAGCAAAGTAACTTTTTCTTAAATTTATAATAAGACCAGCTTTTTGAAGCTTTTTCGAACAATGCCTTAATATCGTTTAATGTGAGCAGGCCAGTCGTCACTGTAGATCACCAAAATCGTCTATGTACACGATTCATCCTCTCAAATCATAGGTTACCAAGTTCATCAACCTCTGAAGTGGTTGATGCATTTTCCATCCCGAAGGGCAAAACCAACTAAAAAACTCATACAAGGCCGTCACCCATCACAAAAACTGAAATTTCCCTTGCCCGAGGTTTAAGACCAACCTGCCAGTACCCTTTGAAAAGGTCGAACTTGCTGATGAATTTAGCGGATCCTATGCAGTCTCCATCTCCAAGGTCTAGCAATAATTATCTCAGTGCCCCATTCTATTGAGAATAGTTACAAGTTGTTCACTCCTATAGAGGTGCCTAAGAATCAAATCATAGGTTACCAAGTTCATCAACCTCTGAAAGGTGGCGGATGCATTTTCCATCCCGAAGGGCAAAACCTAACTCTCATACAGGCCGTCACCCATCACAAAAACTGAAATTTCCCTTGCCCGAGGTTTTAGACCAACCTGCCAGTACCCTTTGAAAAGGTCGAACTTGCTGATGAATTTAGCGGATCCGGTCTCCATCTCCAAGGTCTAGCAAATAATTCTCACAGTGCCCCATTACTATTGAGAATAGTTACAAGTTGTTCCCTCCTATAGAGGTGCCTAAGAATCATACTAACATAATGTGTTTTTGGCAACTTCTGCTCATCACAAGTTCCAGGACGACAGATGTCTGAATCTTTGGTGTTTTGGGGGACATAAGGCTCAGAAAAATTTCAAGTCCTGTTGGTATCTTTGCATTGCATTCCAAATCAAGCTCAATAGGATTCTACTTCGGCCCACCAGCTTCTTTAAAGCTTTTGTTAATGACACCATTTAGCTGCATCCCTTATTCACTGATATATTGGATGACTCAAGTAACATATGCCATTCCGTTAGCATCATCAATGCTCATGCTACTATGTTGAGAAAATGAAAGTGTAGATGAATACTTGGGATGATTCTGGAGTTTCTCTTTAAGCTTTGTAGCTCTGTATTTTGCACTGGGAAACTGTTTCTTCCAAAGTGTGCTATGTACATTTCGTTAAGGTCACAAAGTTACAACATTCTATTGCTGATAAGGACAACAAATTTTGTTGAAAGCTATCTGTGAGCCTCTTCCAATGCCAGCTGTCCTTTTCTCTGTTTTTCATGTCACTTCGCCAATTTTTGTATCTTGAACATGTTATAATTTTCTACATTATCGATGATACTTTGCTTCACATGCAACAGGTATTTGCCTCTGATCCTAGTGAGTAGGCAGTCATCATTCCTCAACTCAGCATGTTGTTTCCATATTCTTGCATCCTCCAAATTCAAACTGAAAAAGACCTTTAGTTGTCCAATACCTTTTACTTTTATAAATCTTGCTTTATGAGTTACAGAATATACAATCGGTGTGAAGATTATACTGTCTCCAGATGTTTTCTTGGTCCTAGATGGGGACACATTGTTCGTTTGTTTTCTGAGAAAAGGCGATTCAAAATTCATAGTGAATATCTTATAGTATTCTCTGCGATAACCATGATGAGAGATAACTTGTCAGAATTGATTACAGATATCTGTTATTCTGTATGTTGAAACTAAACGGCTCAGCAAGTCTCTTACTTTTTATTTTCTGTAGTTTAGCAATGTTTCCTCTGCATCTTTCTATGGAAGAGAATAGTTTAATTTCATAATTCCTGTCTGTTTTTCAATCCTGGCACATGAATTGGCATGTTGATGTAATACTGCTAATCCTCTTCTGTTCTTGGGATGGTCCACCAGATGTCCAATCAGTCCAGTCACGTGCTGACATGCTTCACACACTCAATCCTTTCTAGCACCTGAAAAAAGTTGAAAAGAAATCATAGAATTTTAAATGACATGATTTAATATCGGGCGTAAATTTTCTGTCCCTTAGACTGAAGGTGAAAAAAGTGAATATAGGAAATGTTACATATCAGAGTCATTAACGTGAGTTTTTGCAAACTGAAACCTCAGATTTCTTAAAAATGGTCAGTGCTGGATGCCTACAAAGTTCACCAATGCATTCCTTGACCTGAAAAACATACATTTAGATACCAAGGTATTATTCTATGAAAACAGAAACCATAGATATATTATGACATACATCTTTGTATGTATCGTTTCAGAACAGCTGTTGCGGATGAGGGTTACTTATGAAACTACGTAAAAAGGGCACTTTCATCGAAGTTCATACACTGTTACCACTCAGATTTGCATAATAGACATACCAAGGCTTAAAAAAATCAGTTTTGTTCTGCCAGGGGCGGGGACGGGGGATGGAGGTGGGGAGTTGCGATTGATACCGAACATACAGTAAAGAGGTAATTTTTCCTAAGCGAGGCAGCCACCAGGAAGGTCTTTTGTAAGATGTCTTTCAATCATTCAGCATTTCCGTCGATGTAACGTCTATTCCACCATAGATATAGATTATTGAAATATGGAAAATTCCGCCTTCTTATTTCAACCCCTAGAGAGAATACTTCCAGCTAGCGAAAACTGGGGAATATGCTTCACATCTGACAAATATATACAATTACCTAGCCCCTCGTCTAAATGGAAGGGAGGTAAGGCACTGAGAAATCAAAAGGGTTTTTCTGTTTTTGTTTTATTTAAATGCGGCGGTGGTAGTGCCGAATCTCCCCCTCACGATACGTCATGAGAAAAGAAAATAATGTTTTTGTGATGTGTGTGTGTGTGTGTGTGTGTGTATGTGTGTGTGTGTTCTTGACCGGTTTTACTTTTATTTTTATCCTTCTCTCTTCTCGCTCTATCCTTTTTTATCTCCACTGCTTTTGAGAAAGACAAATTTTTTTAACAACTCTTTATGCATAAAAATCGTTTTTGTCTTTATTTTAACGGGATATTGCTTATATGAAATATGTCATAGATAATTAATTGTTATTCGTCCAATCTTCCAAAGCTTGATGATTGAAGAGTAAGTATAAAACTTTCATTTGATTTTTATTAAAGTCCGCAAAAAACTAATAAAGAATTAAGTAATAACAAAGTACATAAACATACTAGTAAGGCCGAGGGAATTTAACTGTTACACCTTGTTACTCACTTTAACAAGCCTGAAAGTTTTCTGATTGTCCCATTTTTAAAGGTGAAATTATGACAATAACCGAATCCTTGAAAAATCATGAATTATTATCTAGTGTTACGTACTTTAAATAACATTAATCTATAGGAAAAAGCTGAATGAACCAATAATATTGTTAAAATCAATAATTGTTCCATATAGAACAACAACCTGGAATCTTCAGAGTTTGCCCCTGGTCATCTTAGAATGAATAATGTGACGAAACTAACAAACATACACACACACACACAAACACATACGGAAACATTACATTTACACTAAAACTGAAATTATTATTTTCCTTATATTTGTGATATGATTGCTATGTCTTCGAATAAAGAAGCTGTAAAGAGCTAAATTCTTGAGAAGATATACAACGTGTTATTGGAATGTAGTAGAATATTTTAGAGGAGAAAAGGAAAAAGATGGAAAGGTTCTAACATATCCAACACAAAACGAAACTGCAGAGGCAAAGAAACTGAGACATAGATTCCCATGAAAAATGTCTATGTTTAATGTCCTGAAACATCCGGGACCACATCTGCCAGAGAAAAATATTCTTACGTCGATAGAGAATTTCGATATCAACACGAAAGAAAAACGAGGTCTTCACCTTGGAATGGCACTGCGGAAACTATGAGCAATTGACGTCAAATATATCATGGTATTTTCGCTCTGAGTTAAAGGCTCGGGATCACTCGAGGTAATTTATTTTCCTTTTTCCCGGCGGTTCACGATTCTTTTCATTAGAAGAAGAAGAAGAAGAAGAAGAAGAAGAAGAATTCAATATAAGTTGAGGTTTCGTTCTTTTGAGTTATTAAATTTGGCAAGCACTGCTAAGTCAAAACATCTGCTTTTGGAACAAAAGAGAAATTAAAAGAGAGAGAGAGAGAGAGAGAGAGAGAGAGAGAGAGAGAGAGAGAGAGAGAGAGAGAGTGGAAGCCCACACGAAAATTAAAATCTGCATGAATATTCAAGTTCACAGGAAAAATTAAAGTTTGCACGAATATTAAAGGCCATGGAGATGAAAGTCCACAGCAAATTGGAATCAGCAGGAAAATTAAAGTCTCATTGAAAGTAAAGTCCACAGGAAAATTAAAGTCTGCATGAATATTAAAGTTCAAAGGAAAAGTCAAGTTCAAAGGAAAAAATAAGGTCAGCAGGAAAAATAAAATTCTCATGAAAATTAAAGCCTTAAGGAAGTACAAAAGAAAACTAAATTCTGCAGGAAAATGGCGGTATCTGACGAAACTAAACTGTTTTCGAAAATGACTGGAGCGAGGAATTGTTTGTACCACGTAACCACCCACACATATGAACTTCATTTATTTAAAATTTATCCCGGAACATGAGAATAAGCGCTCGGAAGCGTATGAACTAGAGTGTTTTGTTCCACTGCCAACAACTGCTCGCAACAAAGTAAAAAGTAATAGTCGTTAAACCCTATAAACAATAAAAGAAATCATGTGCACTTGCCATCAAAAGTGATGGTTATGGAAGAGAAAGACGTCATGTACCGTCCCATATGATTTTCATGGAAATGCTTATGAACATAGATTAGACGACATTACTTCTACATGTGGACTGATATTGCTTTTCTGTTTACTGTGCATTCTTTTGTATAGAGACAGAGCAGTTTTCTTCAAATTTTTATTTGGATTTACTTTGCAGACTAATTATGAATCTAAGATATTTAGTAAAAGGTTACAAACGACCGTTATTCCTTGAACGAAAGTCAGTGTAATGTTAAGCAACAAAAAAGAACATATAGTGATGCTCTAAAGACATGAATATATCGTTTTCTGGATAAAAAAAATTTCCTTCGTGAATTTTACTTAATCTAATTATATCCTTTCTTATTCCTCGACTCAGAAGTCATACAGTATCAATTTAGAGAATTTACCTGGTTTTTCTTTCATTATCGTTATATATACGTAGAATAACAAGGAAAGAAATGAATAAGAAAACTATGTTCACATGTAAATTTTCAACTCAGGTCAGAAATCTCTCTCTCTCTCTCTCTCTCTCTCTCTCTCTCTCTCTCTCTCTCTCTCTCTCTCTCTCTGAAAAGGAAATATAAGATTGCTTCGTGGATCCACATATTCGTTCGAACTTTTATAGCAGATTTGTGTAAACTTAAATAACGACACAAAAATCGTGTTTAAAATTGTTGTTTCTGTTATATTGCTTTCCCTCTTTTTGTTCAAATTTTCTTGTTCTCTCGTCTGCTATTATGGCTTTCTTTGGTTCTATAAATTTAGTCCATTAAGCATTTATTGATGATCATATCTAGAATATGTTACTGCATCATGAATTATACAAATTTTTACCAATAAAATTCAATAATAATGTGACTGCGTACTTTCCCTGAAAAAATAATAAATAACAGGTCATCATTTTATACACAGACGCACAAATATGTTACAAAAAAATGACCGACAGATTATCTCCGAAAAGGTGGCTATCAAGTACGTGGATGAAAATGGACTGTTGGTCTTGAAAACAAATGAAAATCGAAGAAAATAAAAAACAGACTTAAAAGTTTGCAAGTCATTCTACAAAAGTAATAGGTTCAGGAAGAAAAAAATCTCCATTAAACAAAAAAACAATAAAACGATAAAATGAATAACACTGAACACTGAATGTGATATATTTATAAAACACTATGTGGAATTCTAATATTATTGGATATATATTAAATATATAATTGTATCTAAATAGATCTATAGTTTTTGCTTTGTGAGCAAAAGTATTCAGCGTTTTCCTTAAACATTCAAGTATGTATACAGCGTGATATATATATATATATATATATATATATATATATATATATATATATGTATATATATATATATATATATATATGATATATATATATATAATATATATATATATATATATATATATATATATCTATATATATATAGATGGCATAAAATCCCTAAAAGATGTAACACATTTTAACTTCTTTCTTAATGAAACAAGTAATAAAAGAGGCGCTCTTCTACTCTGACGCCTTTTGCTCGTTTCTGTTCATATTTTCGCTCATTTATTCGAAGTACTATTTTTATACTCTACATTCTTCATTACTTTGCTTATCCCGTTCCCTAGTCATTTCTACGGCCAATTGCTTGGCCTTTTTTTTTTAAGAATATTACTTAATATGAAAATTGCAGAGTAGAGAACGTAATAAAAAGACCATCACCAATTAAACCTAATCGTCTTTAGCATGCTTTGAACTAATATATATTAGATACTTTTACAAAGTTCTGAAATTTTATGGGATTTAAGTTGAAAGGAAAATCCTTCACTGGAGTGATAAATGAAAAGACAAATACATGCAGATGTGGAAATTAATTTCCCCTAAGTGGGTGACCGTTGTTTACGAAATTATTGATCACATTATATTCCATTTTACATCATCAAAATTGGAAAGTTATAGATTGAAGACATGGTTTTGCTTTGAACCTTACATTCTAAAATAACAGTCTCTAAAACATTCATCAAGATTTGATTATAATGATATTGGAAAATTATGATACACTGAAATTAGAGGTACGGAGCAATATACAAGCTATCTTTCACAAAATAGAAAAAAAAAACTTATTTCACAAAACTGGAGAATTACATCTCTCTGGAAAGTTTGTCCAGCTATGTTTTTCTCTCTTACAGAAAACTAACCAATCGTGGAAAGGGAGAGGTCATTTCCCTTCTTTCAAGTGCCATAATATTAAGCAGAATCTCTATACTCGGTGCCTCTTGGCTCCCTAGGGATTCCTTCTGCAATCTCAGTAGCTCAGCGCTTGACGTAATACTACCGCAGGGCGACACCACCACGAAAACAAACTTATAATGTATTCTCTCGGTTCTACTCAAGGAACGGGCAGATTTCAAGAGAACTTTTCACATAAACTTTTTATTACCCACAAGAAACGTTCGCAAGAAGACAGTGTTAGTGTGAATCTCAATATGTACAGAGACTTTCATTAAAATAATACGCAGTGTAAAAGAAAACATAATTATGAGAAGAAAAAGTAGTGTAAATATATAATTTTAAGGCTTCGTTTGTCAGTGAGGTGAAATTTTTAAATAACCATTATCATTGAATGGGCAAGTAAGTCAGATCGGTAGGGATGTCGGAGCGAGAAGTCATGTTATGGGGGAAGGGTTGATTAAGAGAATCACGCACTTGGATTGCTATCATTCAGTTATTATTTTCTCTTTCAGATAATTATAAATGTAAAATTACAATAAAGAACTGTAATGTTACATTTTTCAATAACCTTCAAGAGAAAATCACAATTATAAGACTAGCAATCCAATTGCCTAATGCGCTTCATCAACCCTTCATCGACTATTAAATTACCTCCGAATAGACTTCATGTAATTAATTTTCAGGATTACGGATCAAGAAAGTAGTTGTAAATGTTGCTTGGCAAACATACATTTGTGATCGTTGAATTCTGGCGTAAACTGTCCTGCCGGCTCGTTAAGGAATTGCTGAACCAGGGCAGTAAGGACTAGGCATATGCCTATGCTTAATGAGTGAGAGTGACTAATCATGATGACTAGAATGCGAGTAGGGACGATAGTTCACTTTGAGTAATGTCAGCTCTTTTAATTCACTTTGAGTAATGTCAGCTCTTTCGTCTCTTTCGACTGCTGTATGAAATATGTTACCTTAGAGAGGTAAAAGAATACAGAAAGTAAAATTTACATAAGTTCCCATTCTTTTAATCTGATATCACACGAAAGCATTTCATAGATGAGTTATTTTTTTTTTTTTTTTTTTTTGGAGTGGAGTGTGATGAATACTTTTGAATGAGGAGGAGATATTTTTGATGAAACGTTGAAAATCTTTGACCAATGCATAGGGAATAGGCCTCTCTTTGGTGGAAGGGACAATTCATTAGCCTTCCTTTGTCTTCCAAATCGGAGTCCGGAGAATGACATTGACTGAGAGGGACAATTCAATGATGCATGCATTTTTCCCCCTTTATTCAGTATCTAATGATTACATATGATTCGGAGGTAATTTATCACATTGGCCTAATGGGCGATTTCCTTTTTTGTATGACAGTGGCGTTCACAAACCGTGTAATCTTAAAATGGAACTGTGCAAAGCACACGAATAAAAACATCTTATCTGCATATGCCACATGACTTGGAAAGAAGGCATTTTCTCGTTTCTTGTCTGAAAGTGAATCCAGAATTTGACACTTGTGACCCAGACACACTCACTTATATTTGCAGAAAAGCAATGTTCAGACTATAGAGCAATGGTTCTCAATGTGGGACGTATACCCCAACCAGGGGGTAATCTGATATGTAAGGAGGGACAGTTTTGAGAATATTTAAACAAAGTGAATGACCTTTTAGGCTTCTCCACGTGAATATATAATAAGAAATACTACCACCACGGGGGGCATCAGGATTTTAGAGGCAATTAAAGTGGGGCATGGCCATAAGAGGGTTGGGAATCACTGCTGCAGAGTAACAAGTAAACTGATCAATTCCATCCCCTTCCCCCCCCCCCATATTCCTGACTTCTCACTACGACATCCCACACATCATCTTACTTGCCAGTTTAAAGGACGTTCAAGCCTGATGCGATGCAGTGTGTGCCATGCTATGGTAGCCATGCTGCGGCACGTGCTTACTAATCGCTGGCATTATTTTAAACGAGGGCATTCACACTGGGTGCGAAGCTATGCTACATAGCCTTCATAGCTTCCAAGTTTGCAGAGTGTGTGATTTTTGTGGACGTAGCTCGCCTCCCATACGCGCATTGAGTCTCACAGCAGATGTTCTTGCCTCCCGCAATAATTATTAATCCCCTCCAATGATTGATAATTATTTTAAGTAAATTGCTTATAAATCATGGGATTATTCTATAGATTTTATACGACAGAAAAACTGCTCTTGTAAAAAGCAATGAGATCTCCTAGGATAGAGTAGGAATATTAACTCAAGAATATCATTTAAATTATACAGTTTCTTCTGTGCAAGTCTGACCTGCATAGCATTAGCGATGAGATACAGTATCTTTGATATGAAGTTTCCATGATGACTGGAATGACACCTGTTGCGATACAACCAGTTTTCATGTTCATTTGTAGAGATGACTGATTTCAGATGTGTTGATTTAAATAACAAAGGAATAAATAATTCACCAACCTTAAAAAACTATACATTTTATGTCACAATCATAATAAATATTTTTGTAAATGTTTACAAAGATACTAGTAATTTTTTTAAAAAGATTTTTTGAACAAGGAGCGTAGAATCAAGGGAAAGTGCATTCACAGGTAATCATAGTTTTCGGTGTGAAACGGCCTTAGTGATAAAACGTATATGTATGTCGAGCATTTTCTGCTCAGAATGACTATTCCTTTAATTTCCCAAAATATTTGCATAAATTCGTGTTACATCTTATATATTTATATATATATATATATATATATATATATATATATATATATATATATATATATATATATATATATATATATATATATATATATATATATAAATAAATAATATATATATATATATATATATATATATATATATATATATATATATATATATAATATATATACACTAAGTTAAACTACTTCAGATCAAAAATAATATAGGAAGGAGGTATTGAGAAAGCATTGAGACAGAGAGTGATGGAAGCATGGCAAAAATGAGGAGAAGTACTGGGTTGTTTAGATAATAAAATCCCATTAAATTCAAAATGAAAATTCATAAAACATTTATCAGGCCTGTACTGTTATATGGGGGTAGAAACTGCGGTACTTAAGAGGAGAGAGGAGGGACTCTTGGAAAGAGCTAAGATGAGGTTGGCAAGACGGATTACTGGAATATCACTAGTGGAAAGGAGGGAGAGTCAACATACAATAACGTGATCTATATCGTGTGCCGACAATTTTCGAAAAACCATTATTCGAAAGGCAATTGTTCGAAAAAAAAGTTTTCGAAAACCAAATATTCGAAAACAATAGTTCGAATGTGCAATTGTTCAAATTTACAATGATCGAAATAACAAATATTCGAATAAGCAGTTTTTTTTCGAAATGAATATGTTCGAATTCAGAGTAACGTCGACTTGTTTGGAAAAAGCCCGACGGCAGTTTTGTAGTTAGCACTTTCCTCTGCTCTTCTCTCTCTCTCTCCTCTCTCTCTCTCTCTCTCTCTCTCTCTCTCTCTCTCTCTCTCTCTCTCTCTCCCAAAGTATAGTTATTCGAGAAACCACTCAATCTCATTGTTTGTATTTTAATTACCTTAAAACAACTTATCACCTTTGTTTGTATTTCTATTTACCTTAAATAAAAAGATAAAACATATAAAAATAAAACCGTTTAACAAATCTTAAAAGCTTAAAGTTACCATTGTTATTTTGGACGGTTTTCCATTTAGTAGAGAAGCTCTTAAACCCAAATGATGGCTGAGTTCGTTCAAACGTGAACAAGGAATGTCCACGTTATTAGTGAATGGACATTTATTTGTTAAAGACATGCAAATGCAAGAT
>NC_087216.1:48239633-48242133 GCF_015104395.2 Macrobrachium nipponense | reverse complement strand
TATTGAAATTGAACAGTGTTCATGCTAGTAGTGTTGTTCATGTCCAGTATAGTTTTGTTCATGCTAGTATAAAGTTTTTGTTTATAGTGGAATATGTTGGAGGTTGGCGCGTTGTTTTATCGCGTACGTACTCTGGGCACCATTGTATGCGAAGATTCTGTTTACCTTCTTTTCCGAGTGCTCATTTTGTAATGTTTTGTCTCTCTCTCTCTCTTCTCTCTCTCTCTCTCTTTTTTTTTCTCTCTTCTCTCTCTCTCTCTCTTCATTACTCTTTGATCCTTTTTGATTAGTGTTAGTATATTCGTGGTCTCTCCCTTTGTTTTAGTGTTTCACATATTTCTGGGTCTCTCTTTCACTCTCTCTCTCTCTCTCATCCTTTGTTTTAGTGTTTTCGCATATTTCTGGGTCTGGGGCTCTCTCTCTCTCTCTCTCTCTCCTTCTCTCTCTCTCTATCTAATGCCTCTTTGATCCTTTATGTTTATGTTTCGTATATTTGTGGGTCTCTCTCTCTCTCATCCTTTGTTTTAGTGTTTCGCATATTTCTCTCTCTCTCTCTCTCTCTCTCTCTCTCTCTCTCTCTAAAAATAAATCTATCTCATCTTTGAAAGCTATAGTAAGTACAGCGCTCTTCTCTCTCTTCTCTCTCTCTCTACTCTCTCTCTCTCTCGTCTCTCTCTCTCTCTCTCTCTCCCATCTCTCTCATATAAAAATTAAATTCATCTCATCTCTGGAAAAGCTGTAGTAAGTAAAGTTCTCTCTCTCTCTCTCCTCTCCATCTTGTTGTGCGTAAACATCTCTCTCCCCCCTCTCTCTCTCTTTTGTTGTGCGTAAACATCTCTCTCTATCTCTCTCTTTTGTTGTGCGTAAACACCTGCGTGACCGACCTTGGAAGTGGCTGGGATCCCATATATTGACATTTGATCCATTTCCTTTCGAATGCCCCTTTCTGTGTGTGTGTGTGTGGGTTTTTAAAGCAAAGTTATATGGTAAACATTGCGAAGAGAACAGGGTTCATGCTAGTATAGTTTTGTTTTATTACTGGAATATGTTGGAGGGTGGCGAGTTGTATCGCGTACGTGCCCGGGGTAATGTTTGTGCTGATTCCGTTTGAGTGCTTTCTAATTTTTATTTTCGAGTACTCAATTTCTTTTTATTTTCGAGTACTCATTTCTAATTTTTTTTTTTCGAGTGCTCAATTTCTAATTTTTTTTTTTCGAGTGCTCATTTCTAATTTTTTTTTTTTTTTCGAGTGCTCATTTCTAATTTTTTTTTTCGAGTGCTCATTTCTTTCTAATTTTTTTTTTTCGAGTGCTCATTTCTAATTTTTTTTTTCTAATGCTCATTTCTAATTTTTTTTCGAGTGCTCATTTCTAATTTTTTTTTCGAGTGCTCATTTCTAATTTTTTTCGAGTGCCTCATTTCTAATTTTTTTTTTTTTTCGAGTGCATATTTCTAATGTTTTGCTTTTTTTCAGTCATGGCTGGGTCTAGGGCACGCAGAGGTCGAGTACGGCCGAAATCAAATGAAGTCATTGCTCAAATATGAAAAAGCGATGGATTTTGATGGCAGTTACGTTTCATTTGGCTGACACGCAGCAGGGACATCTTCCTGCCATTGGCCACGTCAAGCTGCGCAAGCGTGTTCGCTGCCGAAGTTGCCCATCTAGAGACGACCACAAGACGAACACAGCATGTTTGCGATGCAACGGGCCCGTCTGCCTACAGCATCAAACTGTCTTGTGTCCGAAGTGTGTGCCTCGTACGTAGGTAAGTTACATCATGAAACTTTTTTACAACTTGTTTGCATAAATGCTATAATTTTAATCTTTACAAAATATATATCATCCATTTTTTTACCTAAAATACTGCAATAGTTTATTTTTCATTTTTGTCGATATTTCCAAACTATTCTAAAAATATTCCCTTTTCGAAATATTTCTTTTTGATGACTGCAAAATAATTTTCAAACATCCAGCAAGCCACCATCAATAGTTTTATGCAAATCAATGCATACTTATATAGCTAAGTAACACATTGAAATTTCACTCCATTCCTCCACTTCAGGTAGCAAATTTGGCCGTCACACTTGTCGTGGGTGGGGCCCTATTTACTGTACATATCCATTAGGTAAGTTGCATACCGCTATATATTCTTGTTCTCTATAGAATTTGTGATATGCTGGTAGATTTCATGCATAAATATCATATCTTATAGTAGTTACAGCCATTTTTATAAGAAATTTTCATGGTAAAACAAGGAGGTCAACAAATGACCTTTACATTAGAGTAAGTTTTATGGGTCAGATTTTTTTTTTTGATGATTGCAAAATAATGTTGAAACGTCCAGCAATCTACCATAATAGTTCTTATGCAAATCTACATAATTAGGTAACTAGATAATACATTGAAAATTACATTCCATTCCTCCATTTAAGGTAGCAAATTTTTTGGGCCGTCGCACTTGTCGTGGGTGGGGGCCCATTTACTGTATATATCAATTAG
>NC_087216.1:48222133-48234633 GCF_015104395.2 Macrobrachium nipponense | reverse complement strand
TACAAGACGCGTGAGAGATAAGCAGTTTGGCTCTTAGAAAAAATATTTCTGTATTGGAAGGTTAAGTGAAAACTAGAATACGCTGCAGCTCTTCAGTTACTCTTGTATTAAAATGATGAGTGTTTTCATATTGAGTTTGATTTCAGTATGAAGAGAGTACTGATTTAGAGCGTTGCAAAGAGACAGTTTCACATTAGACTTCAGATATCCACTGGAGATGAAAGCAGTGGAAATGGAATATGATATCTACGCCAACGGCCAAGTTGGGATATATCAAAGTAAAGAAGAGCATGAGGTTTGAAAGTGACCAAGTGTACCGGAGTAAGGAAAATATAACTTTACCTATAAATATACAATTTTTTTTCCTTTTTTTTTTTGCGAAAAAAAATTTATAGCAATCTCCCTACTAAAGAACAAATTTTTTGAACAACAAACCTATTACTTCTAAATCATACCATAGAATGAGAAATTAAAATGAAGAGAAACTGTGGTATCAAGGATTTTACGCAAGTTATTTTAAACATTAAGATCAGCTGTGAAATTTATCCGACGGTTGAGAACTAATGATGATTAAAGACGTGAAAACTTATGCTTATAATATTCAGTAACAGTAACTAGCAACTACTCTATTGTTTCTCCTGAAGTGTGACAGTTTGTTGTTAATGACAAGGATGATTCTGAAAGAATTCGTTGTATTAAAATAAAAGAAAGTTTCATGAAAGTATTTCAAGGAGATAGTTTCAAGATATCGTACCAGTCTCCAGAGAACACTTTTCAAGAAAATTTAATATATTTGGAAATGTTAACGATTTTATAAAAGCTTATATGCTTTTCCTGACTTTGAAACTACTTAAATAAAAAGACTGAATAATAATAAAAGCTATTACATAATATATATATATGGCCATTTTGCCTTACATTAAAGTAATTTTTTTACACACACACACACTACATATATATATATATATATATATATATATATATAATATATATATATATATATATATATATATATGAATAATTATCACATCGAACCGTGATCCATTTATATATCAATTCACGATCCCATGGGGGGGACGAAATTGTTATCAACTTAAAAATTCCCCTTCCCCTCGGTACATATATGAAAATATATCATTTGGGAGGTAAAGTGAATTTAGATATTAAAGGACATTTGTAGCTTGAATTGATATATATATATATATATATAGTATATATATATATATATATATAGTATATATATATATATATATAGTATATATATATATATATATATATATATATATATATATATATATATATAAATACATATATAAGAGGCTTAAGCTCTAGGAGAAACTGAATCTTTCTCGAAACAAAGGAAGTCATGATATATTGAAGTGAGAAGGAACACTGTGACCCTTTATATGACCACCTTTTGTTAATCTGAAAGCCTGCAGACTTTGTGAACTGCACACTAATGGCATCTCTCTCTCTCTCTCTCAGCCAAGCCCCTGTTTGCCATCTTCTGCCAGGAGATAGCTTAGTTTTCCAGAGATCGCATGATGTGAGATGTCGTTCGAAATCTTCGAAAAATATATATATGTATATAATATATATATATTATATATATATATATTATATATATATATATATAAGATATATATATAAAATATATGTGTGTGTGTATATATACATATATATATATATTATATATATATATATATATATATATATATATATATATATATATATATATATATATATATATATACAGATATATATATAAATATATATATATATATATATATATATAATATATACATATACATATATATATATATATATATATCATAATATATCTATATATATATATTTATATATATACATATATATATATATATATATATATATATATATATATATATATATATATATATATATATATATATATATATAGATATATATATATATATATGTATATATATGTGAGGCCCCTAAGGCACGCCATATGAAATTATCAATTTTCATTTCAGATAAAACGACTCCCGAACTTAAGTACATATATATATATATATATATATATATATATATATATATATATATATATATATATATATATATATATACATATATATATATATATATATATATATATATATATATATATATAACTATATATATATATATATATATATATATGAAATCATCGTCATTACCTAAATGAAACTTTAAAGATGAGTGGGCTGTTACTTTCATAAAATATATATGCCAACTTTTTTTTCAGAGTAAAACACTAATTTTCTCTGGCATAACGATGGTTGCTAGTATCGAAATTCAAATGATTATGTTAAACATCTACAATAACTTTAATTTACTTAAACTGTTATACTAAAGTTTGAAATGAGCGATGGTCTGTTACTAGTGGTAGTAGGGTACGATTCACACATGCACAAAGGAGCTACGAGAGTTGCCACACGTAGAATAATTCCTAACAAATTGTACACAATTTCTCCTAACACCTCACTGACAAAGGAATTGTACACTTAATTTGTCATGACTATTAGTCAAAAAACACTCTTAGCTAACTACTATTGCTAAATACACGCAATGAACCCCTGGTAAAGCACTTTCTAATACTAACTAGCACTGTCTGGCATCCAGCCCTGGTGGAATCTCCGCCACTGAATTTCGGGGGCTTTAATTGTGCGCCACTAACTTAAAACCTTTGGCACTGTCGCCATTACAAAACTAATATCTTAGCTACTTCTTAACACTTCTTAAATTATTCCTTCAATGTACTTTAATGCTAACAAAGGTTATAATAAATAATAATAATGGATAATAATAATAATAATAATAATAAGAATAATAATAATAATAATAATAATAATAATAATAATAATAATACCCTTATTTCGCTAAGTTGATTCAGTGTCCTTCCTTATCAAGAATTTATTTACGCCTTGTAAAAAAATCATTAGGATTTACGATATATGCCTTTTAATGGATAACGCAAATTGACAAATTGTAAAGTTCCTGGTTCAAATGCTGACCAGTCGGCCACTTTTACGTTCGGGAAACGTTTTGGCTGACATAAATATTGATAATTTTCATATGACGTGACTTAGGGGAGGGGCCTACACACACACACGCACACACACACACACATATAGATGATGGGCGGTTACTTTTCATAATATTATATATATATATATATATATATATATATATATAATATATATATATATATATATATATATATATATTGCCAACTTTTGAATATCAATCTTTTCATTAAAATGTTTCCTAGGCAGATTGTATGACATGTCAAAATAAACCAATTATTCATTATTTTCATAATCATTATTTCCATCTTTTCCGTGTATTTTATGTTTGTTTGCATTTAGAATTAATCTTATCTGAATGAAGAGTCACACAGAACTCGTTCTCACTACGTCCCGAAAATTGTTGCTAAACGGACTCAAACTGTGTTCGAACAGAATGGACGTAGTAGCAACCTTTTACGATCTTGGACCCTGCTCAAAATTTTTTGACGACCATCCTGTCCTGTAATTAGACGGAGTGAGAACGTACTTAAAAGGAGATGGACGTATTAAAAACAGGCGTCTATTAGCAGTACGCTTGCAAAGTGACCAATCCATTTGTATAGCGTTTTCCCAGTTCGCAGACAGGATCAACTCGACCGTACTGGGTCCTTAGTACAACGGACTGCGGACGGAATACAGACGAGATGGACTTATTGGGTACTTTTTTTTAACGTACCATTATCGTACTTCAAGCATTATAGACCAAAATTACCCGTTCAACTCACCCCGACCGCGAACCCGTTTTCCGATTTATTTTAGGACGGGGTAAGACGTTCTAAGAACTAGTTTGGTGTGACGGGGTCTTAAGAGAAATATTTTTGTTCAGGGCTTTCACTTATTAGTAATTATTAAAGTATAATATCTCATTGAAAATAATAATTTCTGAGCCGCATGTCAACAACGTTCAAAGAACTCTCTCTCTCTCTCTCTCTCTCTCTCTCTCTCTCTCTCTCTCTCTCTCTCTCTCTCTCAATTCACTTCAATTTCACTCTTCCCACCTGGAATGCAGGTTTTACGAACGAAAATAGAGCAACCTTCAGACAGTGCTTCTTGTTACTAATTTCAATTTTAATCATGATAACTATCTAGACTAAATGAATCAGCATTCGTTATTTTCCTTTGAGTTACTGACTTGGGCATAAATTAAACTATTATTTATAATTTAGTATCCCCACAACTGCCATAGTCTCCGAGACACATTTCATGAGAATTCACTATTTATGGGTCATGAAGACAGAGTGAATTAATTATCGGAATTTTCATTAACTTTTTTTTCAATTCCTTTGCTAGAGGCTGGGGAAATTATTCTGTGAAAAGGCATGTGTGTTTTATATGCCTTAATTTGAAATATAAAATACATCTCTGATTTACGTTACTTATTCTATAAAAGAAAAATAACATTTGACGCAGCATCCCTTAATACAAAGACGAAACATACAAGCTTAAAGCCGCTACAGTTGCTTAATCCGAGATAATCCTCTTTTACAGAAACATTGAGCCTCTTTAAGGCTTTCACTGCCATTCTTGGAATTGGGAGGGAGGTCGCTGGTTCGCGCCCTGTCGATCGCCAATTCTATTATCGCCTAATAAATTCCCCCTCGGTTAAGCATAGATGAAAAATATATTAATTCCGAGGTAGAAGCGAAATTAGATATTAAAGGACATTTGTAGTTCGATATATGTATATGAATCACGGTAATGTGATAGACTTATAATGATGACTACGTGCGGGGCAAAAGCGCTACCACACCACTGAGAACGAGATGGGTTGATGCAATCTCCAAAACAAAGAAAGAAATACCTGTCCGCGCGAAAGGTATTTCAGGTGGAGGCGGCATGAACTTATATCTCTTGCGGTGTCGGGGTGGTTTATGGCTTCACTGCCAGTCCTGGAATGGGAGGTCGCTGGTTCGCGCCTGTCGATCGCCAATTCTATTATCGCCTAATAAATTCCCCCTCGGTTAAGCATATATGAAAATATATTAATTCCGAGGTAGAGCGAATTAGGTACTACAGGACATTTGTAGTTTCGATATATGTATATATGAATCACGGTAATGTGATAGACTTACATATATATATATATTATATATATATATATATATATATATATATATATATATATATAGATATATATATATATAATATATATATATATATATATATATATGTGTGTATATATATATATATATTATATATATATATATATATATATATATATATATATATATATATATTTAATATATATAGATTGTATGTATGTAATGTATGTATGTATGTATAATTATAATGAATAATTATTCTTGCAAATTTTATCTAAGAAATAAAAACTACACTAAATTCTTAAAAAGAGAAAATCATATCATTTAAGATTCAAAAAGATGTTACACCAAATGTAAATCTATCACATTGCACAGGAAACTAATACCAGCCATAACCATGATTCGCTTGGTTGAACGCTCATTTTCTTACATCAGTCCGGACTTGTGAAAATAAGCGTCACAAACAGAAGAAAACCACACCGGAGCCTGGATGACTCTCATGGGCGCAATGCGTTCTGAACCAATCAAAGGAAATTAGGATTTCAATTAAACCTGACTTATTTCCGCTGTTTGTTTCAACGTTTTATTCTAGTGATCTGTCATTGAACAATGTGTGCATGTTGACTTTCATGAAAGAGATTTCGAAAGTCAGAGAATGATGTTTAACGGGGTGATAAATGTGGTTATATGACGTAAACTGTGACTGGTTAGATTTTTCTTTCGATAATTTTCTTGTAGTCGAAATTATATCCTTTTACAAATCACTTATAGATTTTCTGCATGTTGAATATAATCATTTGTTCTGCAAGGAGCTTATTAATCGAAAAGATCTAACATTGGCTAGATCCATGAGTATAGAAATGTTACCTGCAGGCAGCAAATTCAGAATATGTATGAATATCCATACACAAGTACATCACAACTTACACATACTTCTAAAAGTTTATTGACTTTCATAAACAATATAGTATATATATATATATATATATATATATATATATATAGTATGTATATATGTGTGTAATATATATATATATATATATATATATATATATATATATATATATATATATATATATATATATATATATATATATATATATATATATACTATATATATATTATATATTGACATTTGCTAGCAACAAGTTTCAACATTTATTTACTCATGATCAGTATAATGTCATACCATTTATTTACTATTATAAGCATTATACAGCCATATCTATAGAGGTCGGTTTTGTATAATAATAAACACAAAAAAAAGAATCTCCGTTTCTCAGTTGAAGGACTGTGTCATTTCAAGATAGGAGAAATCTATTTGAATTTGCTGCCAAGAACTCTTTTCCACGTATGCAAAGCTTCATGTCAATCTAACTTAAAGAAAAATTATCATAGAACAGAAGGCACAGGCCTTTTATTTTCATAAACATTCAAAACAAAGTGTAATTGGGAATTGGGTTTAAATTCCTATCCAATATGTTGTTAAAAACCACCATTTTTTTATTCGTCCCGCATGGATACGACTTGCTCTAAAGTTTAATTGAAACCAGGAATCCTATGAAATGTTTTCTCTGTATCCTATCTTCCCTCGTAAAATCTAAAATTCATTTTACGTATGCCAAAACATTTACGTGGGGTCTTTACAAACTTAGCAGAAATGAAAAAAACAAACAAATATTATACGAAAAAGGGATAAATTATGAGGATTTCTGAAGGACACTTGTAGTTGCTTTTCAAATACGAGGTGATAGTATCTTATGGCATATCCTTTAGTGAAAATACTGCATCTCCCTAGGAAAATGGAATATATATAGACTGGGCCCTTCCTCATTACTGCTTGTTCGTCGTTGATGGCTTTTATCCTCACGTGCAGACGTGACTTCATTATATGTCTATATATCCTTTTCTTTATGCGTGCATCTATCTTTATTGATAGATAGATAGATGCACAAACACACGGCCGCACACAAACACACACACATTCCTTCTTTATGCATTTTTTCATTACACTGGATTGGTTCCTTTTTATATTTCTATAGGTATAGACCGAGAGGAATAAAGTTTCTCCCCTTCGAAGTTTGATTATAAATTTCGTGTTGTAATTTGTTAACAAAATTGCGTCTTTTATCTCATTTCACAGCGGATGAATATTTTTAGGGATATTTTCCTTTGCGTAAATAAAAACAGCTCGCTCTGAAACTTGGTGAAATATACAGCATGAAAAATAAGGTTTAACATGATTTGAAAAAATATTATCATGAAAACGCTATAACGTAGATAGATGTCAAACGACCTTGGTATGTAATGGCATAAATACACACACACACACACACACACACACACACACACACACACACACACACACACACACACACACACACACACACACATATATATATATATATATATATATATATATATATATATATATATATATATATGTGTGTGATTCAGTACATCCCACTGTACTGAATCACAAGTAACCACCCCAACCTGAAATCCTCCCGTATCATAGAAATTTCTACTAAGAGCTGCTAATCTATTGCATTACGTCTGCCCTCTATGTATTTGAGCTTTGCATCAAATCACTAATTGTTAGAAACTATCGAGCTCCTTTAGGTTATAGATCTGGGTTATCAAAAAGATCTAACAATGGCTTTTGGTGTGTGGTAACTTCTACCTTATTCCCCATTGGCAACATCTGAAAATGAACCAAGCTAGATACTACAGCGAAAGCTTTCTTATCTATGTAGCTATTAACATTTCATTGCTACATTTTGGCTTAAATTTCCTGTTGTAATAACCTATTGGATGGGATTTACATTCAAATTTCTGCATAAGTCAGTCACCTATACCATCCTGACTGCCATCTGTCACTAATGTGAATGGTACACTGAATTCCGGAAATTTCAAGACCAGGGGATTCATTAATGTATCCTTAATTAACTTTCTCTAAAGCTATCTGTATCGGCTTCCACAAAGGGAAATTGAATATCCTCCCACAATACAGCTGTTAAAGGAGCTGCCAAGTTAGAAAAACTCTGTCATCCCCAAGAATGACCTGATTTGTTTTGTTTTTTTATGTCTTAGGAACAGGAATATAAATCGTCTTAAAAACTCTGTCATCCCCAAGGATGACCTGACTTGTTTCTTTGTCTCGGGGACAGGAAAATCTACAATTGTTTTGACTTTATCATCATTTACTCTAACTCCCTCTTTATATATGACATGACCTAAATATGCAATCTGCTTCGTTAAGAAGTTGCACTTGGTTTACTTAATTTTCAAGTCCGCTAACCTACGTCTCCCAAGAACTACCCTGAGCACTTCCATGGGGTGCTCGAGTGAATCTGTTGCAAGCAATAAATCTTCCATGTACACACACATATTTACCTAACAATCCGTGTAAAAACTATGTCACTAAACCTCGGAAGAGTCATAGGATACCTGATAAACCAAAGAGCATCCACGTAAACTCGAAATGCACCTTGGGAAATGAGAATGCAGTAAATTCCCCCTCCCCCTCTCAATTTCAATAAAAACGTCTATTATGCAGTCGACCGGATAACGGTCAGGAATTGTCTGTTCATTCAAATATTGGAAATATACGCAGACCCGGACGGAACCATCTTTCTTAGGCACCGCCAGCAAAGGGAAGTTGTATGGGGACACACTGGGCCTAATAAATCCCTCCTCCTCCCATTTACTAACCTCTTTCTCTACCCGTTTCCCTGATTTTATAGGGTATATGGTATGTGTGAACAAAAATGGGTTTGGTTCTCTCATTTAAATTTAACTTGTGTTCCAACACCTTAGTCAGCCCTAACTTATACCCCTTTTAAAGCCACTATATCCCCAAATTCAGTCAAAACCTCGCTTAAAACTTCCATATCCTTTTTTAGTCTGCATTAACTAAGTGACCCCTAAAGATTTTCCTCCTGATTTGCGTTTCCACTTATGAAAACTCAGTTTTCCCCTCTACAATAGCCACTGAACCACTATCCTCACTCCAAATCTTGGAGATCTACCACATAAGTATTCTTCTCATATATCCTAACTGTATCATTACAATTCAATAACTCCACCCATGTGACACCCATCTTTCAAACTCTATTTACCAACACTGTGCTTATAACTCCATTTAGATTTTTAGCTATCCTCAATTGTACACACCTCTTTGGGTATTTTCACTTCCCTCAACCTAAGTTTAACCATAGTCATTGTATCTGGATTTAAAATAACATCTGATAAGACACATTTATATACATTATTCCCATGTCCATTATACGCAGCACCCTCCTGTGACTGGTTATTCACCCCATGTTCCACATCCACATGATTATCACCCATATTTTTATAAGTATCCCCCATATCATCAACCATAAACCCATGTTAGTATCAGTATCCCCATTATTATCAATATCACCGTTATTAACAATGCCACCATTATTATCACCAATACCACCATCTCTATCAACAGTATTATGACCAATAGAAATATCACCCACGCTAACCTCAGTATCACAATTCGTTTGCTTATCTACCATCCATGAATGACACGATGTCAGAACAAGAAAGTTGTTGCTCGATAGAAAATGAGATACCAGCTGGTAAAAATGTATTAATGATAATGGAACCACAGTGACTGATGATTCGAACTGTAATTTAATCATTGTAGAAAACATGATGGTAAACAAAAAGCGAAAGCAACGTAAAAATGCAACAAAAAAGAGTAAAAGGAAATCTCATAATAAATTAGATTCATTAAGAAATATCTTACCCTTAATATCAACAGCATTAATGATAGACCGAAACAAGAGATTTTACACTCATTTAACATCTTCAACAAAATAGACATTCTTTTAGTCCAAGAACACAATGTTAAGAATATTAGAGATCTAGAGATTTTGTCATACAGGTATAATATCATTTTCAATCCAGCCATTTGTCTTAAGGGTGGAACCTGTATTCTCATCAAGAAAACTTTTGATTTTTTAATAAAGCATGTTTAAACAAGTGGAGATTTTAGAATATGTTCTGTACATGGGAGGTGAATGGTAGTAAGATTCGCATTGTTAACATTTATACTCCATCAGGTCATAATCATACAAGGGAAAGGGAAGAGCATTTTGGCAAGGAATTACCCTACTACTTACGGTTATGATAATAACCATACTATTATGGGAGGATAACTGGAACAGT
This sequence comes from Macrobrachium nipponense, assembly GCF_015104395.2. Taxonomy (NCBI): domain Eukaryota; kingdom Metazoa; phylum Arthropoda; class Malacostraca; order Decapoda; family Palaemonidae; genus Macrobrachium; species Macrobrachium nipponense. The sequence continues at coordinate 48,224,297 of NC_087216.1, read as the reverse complement.
GTTTTGGGTCTTAGAGACAATTCTAATAATAATGAATTAAACGTGTTTAAAATCACTTCTCAGATTAATAAGGACCCTTAGGTTAATTATGTATGGTTTTTGCCTAACAGGGAACACCAGTATTTCTTGTGTACGCACAAATTATCGTTTGCGCATTGATAGATTGCACTGTAAGACGAAATGCTACCGGTGTCATTTTCTGATCATACAGCTGTCATTAGCAAAGTTAAGAGTAACCAAACATTAATATTGTGAACTCATTTTGGAAGCTTAATACTAGTTTATTAAAAGACGAGGAAAATCAAGAAAAGTTCGCGAGTTTGTGGAACTTTTTGAAAACACACAAAAGGAATTTCTATCATATCAGTAATTGGTGGAATGATTTGGTGAAACCAGAAATAAAACAATTTTTCGTCAGAGAATATAAAAGGATTAGCAGGCAGAACTTTGGGGTCATCAATTATTTCAAAGCAAAACTAAGGAAACAAAACATGAAACTTAACGTGTCGGGGAAAACATTTTATGCAGATATTGGTATTCTCAAAGGCAAAACAAACCATCTAAGATCTCAGATATTAGAAGGGTAAATATGATCGAGAATTTCCAGACAGGATTTTCTAAAAGCACGTTAATTGAACTGATTAAAACTATGTGTGAGAGACTGTAAATTTGAATTTAATGAAAGTTTTACTCAAACAATTTTGGTTGGTAATGGGAATGGAAAACTTATATATGGAATTTTTTGAAAGAAAATATTAAACAACCTAATCCGCCGCAATGTAGTTTGGTTCAGATATGTTGATGACACTATTTGTGTATGGCTAGGGAATGAAGATGTAAATCATTTTTTTGCAAGGTTAAATCAATTAGTACCATCAATTAAATTTACTATGGAAATAGAAAAAGATGGATGCCCACACGTTTTGGATGTCCTCATACGGAGAAATAGTAGTGAGTTTAAATATAGTGTTTACAGAAAACCTACTAATATTTCTTCCTATGTACGTTTCTATTCTGGACAAAACAATAAGGTTAAAAAAATTAGTGTTTGCATCTTTGTTTCGAAGAACACTACGGGTCTGTAGCCCAGAACATATAAATGAGGAAATAGATAAGATTCGGAATACAGGCAAGAAACTGAAATATCCGGGCAGTGTACTGAACATTGCATTAGAAGCGCAAAAAAGACCATGTATCAAAACCAAAAAAGAACCTTACAACACCAAAAAATTTGCTTGTACTACCTTATGATAATAATTTGAAAGATATCCCCATCTCCTGAAGAATTTTGGTATTAATGTCGCTTTTTAAAACAATAAAAACAATGAAACAGGTACTTATCAAAAACTCCCCGACAATACTAAAGGGTGTATATAAAATTCCATATAAGTCTTGTGATAACTTTTACATTGGTCTCACGGGTAAAGCACTGGAAAAGAGAATAGAACAACAACAAAAATGTGTGAGATATGCACAGGGAAATAGTGGTATTTTTGTACATGTTAGTGAGAAACAATCATGCTATTAACTTGGAAGGAGAAAAAAGATTGTAGTGTACTAATAATGCAATGGAAAGGAATGTAATTGAATCTAGCTTTGTAAAAGAAAGTTACACAATAATATGAACATCAGTCAAGGCATGTATAAACTTGATCTTTTAATATCAAAAGTGATGTGTAAGCTGTTTAAATTTTAAGGTAGGCAGTAGAGATGTATGGAAATAGGATTATTATACTTGTAAACACAGTAAGGGGGTAGTAGTGGTATGAAATGTCCAAACCCCGCCTCCCTGACACCTGTTCAGGTGTGGACTTGTTGTCTCCTACGGTGGGTACCCTAATCGGTAGTATCCTTGAGAATTTATAGTAAATTTTAGCCAAATAATTTTTGAAAGCCACTCCTACCTTGACACTGCCTGTGGGTGTCTGCAGTCTCAAAACAAACGGGTTTTGGTTGTGTATGTTCGTCAGTGCTGTCTCTGTAGTATATATATGTGTGACTTCTAATATATGTATCAGTGCTCCGTTAATGGCTTGGAAATAAAGTCGAAACAAAAACCGGTCACGGCCTACACACCACCTGTTATTTTGCACCTGTGATAAAATGAATCACGTGCGGAATGATATATTTATATATATATATATATATATATATATATGTGTGT
>NC_087216.1:48206918-48221633 GCF_015104395.2 Macrobrachium nipponense | reverse complement strand
CATCGTCATTACCAAAATGAAACTTTAAAGATGAGTGGGCGGTTACTTTTCATAAATATATATTCCCAACTTTTTTTTTTTCAAAGTAAAACACTAATTTTCTCTGGCATAACGATGGATGCTAATATCGAGATTCAAATTATTTATGTTAAACATCAACAATAACTTTAATTTACTTAAACTGTTATACTAAAGTTTGAAATGAGCGATGGTCTGTTAATAGTGGCTGGTAGGGTACGATTCACGTATGCACAAAGGAGCTAAGACAGTTGCCAAACGTGGAATGATTCCTAACAAATTTGTACACAAATTGTCCTAACATCTCACTGACAATGGAAATGTACACTTAATTTGCCATGACTATTAGTCAAAAACACTCTTAGCTAACTACTATTGCTAAACACACGCAATGAACCCCTAGTAAAGCACTTTCTAATACTAACTAGCACTTTCTGGCATCTAAGCCCTGGTACAATCACCACCACTGAATTTCACGGGCTTTAATTGTGCGCCACTATGTTAAAACCTTTGGCACTGTCGCCATTACAAAACTGATATCTTAGCTACTTCTTAACACTTCCTAAATTATTCCTTAATGTACTTTAATGCTAATAATAATAATAATAATAATAATAATTAATAATAATAATAATAATAATAACCTTATTTCGCTGAGTTGATTCAGTGTCCTTCCTTGCTAAGAATTTATTTACGCCTTGTAAAAAAAAACATTTGGATTTACGATATATGCTTTTTAATGGATAACAAATTACCAAATTGTAAAGGTCCTGGTTCAAATGCTGACCAGGTCGGCCACTTTTACGTTCGGGAGACGTTTTGGCTGAAATAAATATATTAATTTCATATGACGTGCCTTAGGCCTTATGGGCCTTAGGGGCTCACGACACACACACACACACATAGATGATGTGCGGTTATTTACCTATATAATATATATATATATATATATATTATATATATATATATATATATATATATATATATATATATATTGCCAACTTTTGAATATCAATCTTTTCATTATAATGTTCCTAGGCAGATTGTATGACCATGTCAAAATAAACCCAAATTATTCATTTATTTTCATAATCATTATTTCCATCTTTTCCGTGTATTTTATGTTTGTTTGCATTTAGAATTAATCTTATCTGAATGAAGAGCCACACAGAACTCTTTCTCACTACGTCCCGAAAATTGTTGCTAAACGGACTCAAACTGTGTTCGAACGAATGGACGTAGATTGTAGTAGCAAACCTTTTACGATCTTGGAGCCTGCTCAAAAATTTTTTGCCGACATCCTGTCCTGTAATTGGACGGATGTGAGAACGTACTTAAAACGGAGATGGACGTATTAAAAACATGCGTCTATTAGCAGTACGCTTGCAAACTGACCAATCCATTTGTAGAGCGTTTTCCCAGTTCGCAGACAGGATCAAATCGACCGTACGGGGTCCTAAGTACGACGGACTGCGGACGGAATACAGACGAGATGGAAGTATTGGGAACTTTTTTGTGAACGTACTATTATCGTATTTTAAGCATTATTAGACCAAAATTACACGTTCTAACCCGACCGCGACGTGTTTTCCGATTTATTTTAGGACGGGGTAAGACGTTCTAAGAACTAGTTTGGTGTGACGGGGTCTTAAGAGAAATATTTTTGTTCAGGGCTTTCACTTATTAGTAATTATTAAAGTATAATATCTCATTGAAAATAATAATTTCTGAGCCGCATGTCAACAACGTTCAAAGAACACACACTCTCTCTATCTCTCTCTTTCTCTCTTAATTCACTTAAGTTTCACTCTTCCCACCTGGAATGCAGGTTTTACGAACGAAAATAGAGCAACTTTCAGACAGTGCTTCTTGTTACTAATTTCAATTTTAATCATGATAACTATCTAGACTAAATGAATCAGCATTCGATATTTTCCTTTGAGGCACTCACTTGGGCATAAATTAAACTTTTATTTATAATTTAGTTTCCTCACAACTGCCATAGTCTCTGAGACAAACATTTCATAAGAATTCACTATTTATGGGTCATGAAGACAGAATGAATTAATTATCGGAATTTTCATTAACTTTTTTTTCAATTTCTTTGCGAGAGGCTGGGGAAATTATTCTGTGAAAAGGCATGTGAGCTTTATATGCTTTAATTTGAAATCTAAAATACATCTCTTGACTTACTTACTCATTCTTATAAAAGAACATACTTGACGCAGTCTTCCTTAATACAAAGACGAAACATACAAGCTAAAAGCCGCTTCAGTTGCTTAATCCGGGATAATCCTCTTTTACAGAAACATTGAGCCTCTTTTTGCACCTACGCAAATAACTCTTCATTAGTCACTTTGTTGTTGTTGTTGTTGGTGACGTTGTTTTTTATTGGGGGTAGAAAAGCCACATGGAAAAGCCTAAAACAGTCTAGAAAAGAGGTTTAAAGATAAGTTAGAGATACAGGAATTTTATTATAGGGTACTTACGATATATTTATTAAAATAAAAATGTAAAACAAATAAATAATGTGTACATTAGACAGTACAGAACAATTATTTCTTAAAAAAATTAGTGTATTTCAATTTTCGTTGACCGTAGATTTAAACCGAGACCACGGAAAGATAGATCTATTTACGTAGGTGGCCTTGATTATACGCTGTATAGAAAACTCTACTGTGTCGTAAAAAACTTCGGTGCAATTTTTACTTATTTTTATTAATCTTTAAGTAAGTATATCTTAGTTTTACCTGACCACGGACCTGATTAACAGCTCTCCTAGGGACGGCCCAGAGGATTAAATCTTTTATTTTTTTTTTTTTTTTTACGTGGCTAGGAACAAATTAGTTACCTAGTAACAGGACCTACAGCTTGCTGTGGGATCCGAACCACATTATATCGAGAAATTCATTTCTAATCACCAGAGATAAATTCCTCTCATTCCACGCTGGCAGAGAGGGGAATCGAATTCGCGACTACCGAACCGGTCGGCGAGCACGTAACCCACTCGTCCAATGAGGAACTATTTATCTTTACCATTCATACTTCGTCCCTTCTTGTGATACATTAATTTTGCAATCATCTAAAATATCAGCTTCCAAATACCTACGCTTATGGCCACTTATAAAAGCTACAATGTCCCAAACATTAACACAATTATTAATTTCTTTAGTGCTGGTATTGTCATTTCCTATTATCTTCCTTCAGTTATAAGAGAATAAATGTAACCTCATTTTTTTTATTAAAATCTAAACTTTTACTTTGAAATTGAGAAACTATTCACTTCAATATACGGAAATTTTAAGAATATTAGTAATCTATCACAGGAAGATAAAAGAGATTGAATTTCATCGTCCAATACTGTATCATGGCAGCGCATCTGTGGATTCAAAACACAAACAGCTGAGGGACACGGTTATGAAGCAATTTCCTTATATGTAAATAAGTGATAGGCTTAAACATATGACAGTTTTTTATGGAATCATTCTATCAGTGACTTTTCAGTACGTTGATTTTTTTTTTTTTTTTGTTTTGCTTAATACTGTTTTAGTCATGTCTTTGTATAAACGTTTTCCCCGGCTAGACTCACACGTATTTTTTTTTTTTTTTTTTTTTTTTTGAGATTTTTGTAAACTGGACACCAGTATAAATGCTCTGTCTAGGAGGGAAAAAAATCAACAAAAATTATAATGAAAAAACATGGCTTACTTTGTGAGGAACTACCAAGAAATTCCTCAAGAAAAAAAAGACGTTTAAAAGTTATGATAACCAAGTTTTAATAACTGTTATTGCTAAGTGAAATTTCATACACGATGTAATTAGATTTTGTGAAGCAGATTTAGTTCTAAACTTGAAATAACTTATTTTTGGTTCTCTGCCTTGCTGATCATAATAACGAACAAGTGATAAAATATTTTAAATTTTATAGAATATTGTTATAGTCACTAAAAGGTACCTCAAGATGGAACTTAGCATACCGGTTATGCGTCGATCAGTTGTTATTTTAATTTGCCGTCTTGTTTTTTTTACTCTCATGTTCATGACTGACTACTTATTTACCTATTGGAGTGTACCATTGAACATCATTGTCGAAACTTACCACTTTCCAGAGCCCTTGATTTACGCTTTTGGTACACTTTGGCTCGTTGGCCCAAATCTGAGTTAAAACTGTTTTAACCAAATGTATTTTCTTTAATGCATAAATTCGCATTCAACAATCTACTCTCTCATTCATGGACAGAGTATATCAATACTTGACCCCTAAGTGATAAATTCGGCTTTATCTTCTTTTTTCCTATGCATTCCCACTGAAATAATGGATTCCTTGGTACTCTCTTCAGTTCCCCAGTAATTATTTTTATTACAGCCATACTATCTGGAGGAGTGTTTTTCTGTCGCTCTATTTCATTTTTAAATCCGAATCTTCGCGTGCAATAGTCCAAAGACTTTATTCGACTGATTAAATTGGAGCCCTTTCCTTGTCTTAACTCTGCCTTCAATACAGAATATTCTTCAAAATAAAATTGTACTGAAGTTTACTCGACGAAAATCTTTCCGTACTTTATCTTTTTCGTCTGCTTATTTCCTTGTTAAGTTTCTTTAGATTAGTAGGTGTCACTTTAACCTTTCACAACAGCTTTTTCAATTATATAAATTATACCAATTAATTTCCCCTCAAAACAGGCAAGCTCTACGTCTTTACATTTCAGCTCCTTGTTACCTGAAATAATCAGTTTTCGAAAACTATGCAATAATTATTAGCTCCTCAATCAATCTAACCTTTCCAAACTTACCACGAAGGAAATACTTTAGTTATTTACAACTCTCCTACAATCATGTTTTCGTTTAACATTGATTCACCGTGACTGTGACTCGAGGTTTGTTTTCTACGTTTGAGAAATCAACGATCCTCGTTTCGACTCAGCGTAACATTTATGATTCTTCAAGCTCCATATTAAGTTTATCATAAATCATTGCAAATTTGACTTTGCCCTGTTCAACTTCCCTTCAAAAAGCCCAGAATTTTACATTTACTCGAATTATTTTAGTTCTTTACACTTACTTTAGAGTTCACTTTTCACTAACAAATAATTATTTTCGTTACTCAACGTTTTCCCCTCTGATTCCAACGCCTTTGTTTGTTTGTTTGTTTGTTTTTTGTTTTTTATTCATTCATCATTTTAGTATGTGGCAAGTGTCCTATCTCTGCAGCCTTTTTTAGATAATAATAATGTTTTTTATATCTTTTACCTGACTAAAGTTCACCTCCCTATTCACTTCATCTTGTAAGCCATTATCCTGTCAACAAAATCCTAGAACTAATATTTGTTCATTAATCTAAGGTCATTGAATGTCCTTTAGTGTATATCTCCACAAGATTTTTCTTTCATATTGTCTAACAATTTGCATTCAAAATGAGTCATTCACATAAGAACTATTTTAGTATTAAAAATGCTGAACGTGTTTATCCGTTTCTGTCCCTAGAAACACGAACTGTGAGACAAAAAATTTCTCTTTTTACAGTAACCTTTTTCAGAGTGCGAGCTTCGATAATTACTCAGATAATCCGCCGTCTTTCTATTGGGATCAATTTTAATTACGTTGTCTATTTTCTGCTTTAAAACAGCGAAGATTTTACTCCCATAATTCGTTCAAACTAACTTACCTTTTTGATGTCGTTCATTTCAGATTCTGCAACTTTTTCATTCGTTCCTCCCTTCTTTGATGAACCTAATTCTTTCAATATTGCTGAATGATTTCTCTTTTAAATAGTATTAGTGCTCACTTACTTGGCTAAAGAACGCCATTTTAGATCTCAAAATCTAAAGCCGATCTATACTTCTATTTTTGTTATTTTAGGATTTCGTATCCAATCTACAGTGGGTTAATGCCATAATCTGCATAATCGTTCACCTAATGAATCTCCAGTTCCCGTCACAATCTCGGAAAAACCATCCTCCACTTCACAAACAACTACCATAACATCAAGCAAGATATTTGCTGGGATATTTCGCTACTCTTCCTTAACTATGATAAATAATAAGGTAATAACTCTTCGGAATCCACAGATATACTAATATTCTCCATTACCTAAAAATCTGCAAAATACGCATAAATTATATAAAGGTGACTTATTTTAAAGTACAGTCTAGGGTTTGACTCATTTCGGTGCTCGGCTTCTGATGTATTATTGGAAAACAAGGAAACATTATGCATCTTCTCCTACTGTAATCACCAATCCTAAATGGTTAAAGACTCAGTAATAATAATTATATACAGAACTCAACAGCAGATGAAATCTTTAGCATAAAAAAAGAGAGAGAAAAAAAAGTTAATAAATAACGGCAACTTCTTCAATGCGATGCACTATATCGACGAAACTTACTTGTGGGAATAAAGTCTAAATAAATAAACGCCTGTCACTTGAAATAACACTTTCTTACAGCTAAAGTATTTTAAGATGTTACTTTAATGCTTACAGTTAATACTGTCTTTTCAACCTATCCTGACCTCTTCCACCTTTGTCATAGAGCAAAAAACTATCAACTCAGCGTTTGATGCGCCATAGAGCGACCTAATTCTACCATCGGGTAGTTACGTAGCCGTTTTCAGAGTATAGCGATACCTACAATTATTGATATGCTTTCCAATATTTAAACACCCACTTTCTAAATCCGTACCTGCGCTCTTCTACGTTACCTTCGTACAAATGATAAGAAATGACTAATGGTGATAAGGTCAACTAGTGATCCTTATTCTTGAATGCACAGTAGAGGCGCCAAGCGGAAAGAATTGAGGCAGACATGATTTTCGAAAAGATTGAATAATTCGAGAGAGTTCAGAGAAAAGAAAAAAAAGTGGGGGGAAGTAAGTGGGGGGAGTTTCTTTACTTTAGAATGCAAAAGGTATAAGAAGGAGCACGCAATTACTTGGAAGATAGAGGTAAATGGTAGGTTTTATTAGTAAGGTAGTTCTAGCCACGGGTGATGAACCCTCGTATCTACACGCATACACACACACACACACACACACACACACACACGATATATATATATATTATATATATATATATATATATATTATATATATATATATATATATAGTACACACGTACACACACACACACACACACACATATATATATATATATAATATATATATATATATATATATAATTTATAGTTATATATATATAATATATATATATATATATATATATATTATATATAATATTGTATTTTTCTATTATATAAATGTTATTTTTTTAATTTTTTTTTTTTTTGACCCGGTGGTTGATAAGTGCATGTGACGAACAATGACATTCTTTGAAACGATTGATATCATCATTTTAACTCCCGTGGAAACAAGTGAGGTCTTAAAAGGACAGATTCAGCGTTAGCTCTGAAAATGTTAACGCAATCACTTAGGGTAGCGCCAGGTGGAAGTTGCTGCCTCAACAAAACAGATCGCACGTCTTATGTACATGCATGGGTGAAAGCAAGGATCTGGTTTTAGGTAGATTTTATAGGGGGTGATAATGGTCTGTTATGACGTCACGTATCTATTCCAGTGCAATGAACTTTTGACAAATCAATGGGGACTGTCTTGTGATAAAGTTCGTGTTTGTGTATGTACGAGCTGTTTCCCCTACATAATAGGAGAGTATGATCCTGGGCTTTAAGAAGCAGCCCCGATTTAGAATGACTTGATTTGATTTTAGTGAGTGCTTATAGCTGGAATGGGTAAAGGTACTTTTAAGTCCGAGTGTGGCTTTGTCTTTTTATATTTCAAACCTTTATTTCAGAGATGTCTTTTTCATATGACTTTTTTTATTTTTGTCATTTAGGTTTGTTTATAATTTATTTATGTTTGATCCTTTTTCTTGTTCCAGATGTTTCTGGCCCTTCAGGCAAGTCTGCCAGGTTTGGTAACCTGGACAACTGGGAAGTATGGAGTTTCCCCTAATGGAGTGGTGTTACTTATAAGACTGTTATGACTTTTCTAGTTGCCTATTTTTTATGACTAAACTAATGTTAGTTATTGTAGAGGTGGACGTGGATTTGGGTTTGGTTTGATCCCCAGGGTTATTTGAATTACCTGGATTTTGAATTTGTAACTTATTGAGTTAAACATTTGTTTCTTTGAGAATTTTATTCATTTAGTTAATCCTTTTATTCATAAATAAATGTATTTTTGTAGTTCACGAGTCTGATTTAGTTACCTTAGGTAATTATGTGAAGTTGGTTGGATTGATATATATATTATATATATATATAGTATATATATATATATTTACTATATATATATATATATATATATATATATATATATATAAATTATTATATATTAATTATTATATATATAGAGAGAGAGAGAGAGAGAGAGAGAGAGAGAGAGAGAGAGAGAGAGAGAGAGAGAGAGAGTCTTCCAATGCGTTAATGATCTGGGTCATGGCTACCAACATACATCTCTGAGGAGTGGTTAACAGATGTTTATATATATATATATATATATATATATATATATTATATATATATATATATATATATATATATATATATTTATAGAGAGAGAGATTACAATAACTACTGTATTTTATGACTCTAATGAACGCTGCTTTATGAAATATAAGGTCATTCATATAGATAGAAAAGGCACTAACATGTTTAAAGTTATAAGACTGACCGAACTACATAATCAACACTCCTCTGTGTCTCTGAGTAGTCCGGTGATTTGCGCCATTCTCCATTCTCCACTGAGGCCAACATAGTTAATCAAGTTCTTTACTTCTATCTGAGCTGCAGACGAAAACTCTTATCGCAAAGCTTTCCTCGATTGTAACATTAGCTAAGATTATTTCCCCTACACTGAATCTTTGGTTCTTACGGAGACTAATGATAATTACAATGGATAGGATGCTAAATTGGAAAAGGAACGTTGTTATCACTTAAACTAAGTATATTTATCAATGAATCAGTAAGAGAATACTTTGTTTTTATAATATATTACCAAAAAAAATTACATAGGGACATACACACAATATATATATATATATATATATATATATCTATATATATATATATATATATATATATATATATATATATATGTTTGTGTGTGTGTATATATAGTATATATATATATATATATATATATTATATATATATATATATATATATATATATATATATATATATATATATATATATATATATATATATATATATGTGTGTGTGTGTGTGTGTGTGTATATATTATGAATAATTATTCTTTGCATTTTTTATCTAAGAAATAATGTACACTAAATTCTTGAAAAGAGAAAATCTAATCACTTAAGATTTAAAAAGATGTTACACCAAATGTAAATCTACACATTGTACAGAAACTAATACAGCCATAACCATTATTCGCTTTGTTCAACGCTCATTTTTCTTACATCAGTCCGGACTTGTAAAATAAGCGTCACAACCAGAAGAAAAACTACACTGGAGCCTGGATGACTCTCATGGGCGCAATGCGTTCTGAACCAATCAAAGGAAATTAGGATTTCAATTAAACCTGACTTATTTCCGCTGTTTGTTTCAACGTTTTATTCTAGTGATCTGTCGTTGAAACGATGTGTGTATGTGACTTTCAGAAAGACTTCGAAAAGTCAGAGAATGATGTTTAACGGGGTGATAAATGTGGTTATATGACGTAAACTGTGACTGGTTAGATTTTTCTTTCGATAATTTTCTCGTAGTGGAATTATATCGTTTTACAAATCCTTTATAGATTTTCTGCATGTTGAATATAATCATTTGTTCTGCAAGGAGCTTATTAATCGAAAAGAACTAACATTAGCTAGATCTAAGAGTATAGAAATGTTACCTGTAGGCAGCAAATTCAGAATATGTATGAATATCCATACACAAGTACATCACAACTTACACATACTTCTAAAAGTTGATTGACTTCATAAACAATATAGTATATATATATATATATATATATATATATAGTATATATATATATATATATATATATATATATATATATATATATATATATATATATATATATAAATATATATATATATAGGATATATATATATATAATATATGTATATATATATATATATATATATATATATATATATATATGTATATATATATTTGACATTCGCTAGCAACAAGTTTCAACATTTATTTACTCAAGATCAGTATAATGTCCTGCCATTTATTTAAAAAAAAAATAGGTTCTCCGTCTCCCAGATGAAGGACTGTGTCATTTACAGATAGGAGAACTTTTGAATTGGCTCTGTTAAGAACTCTTTCCCACGTATCCAAAGCTTCAATGTCAATCTAACTTAAAGAAAAATTATCATAGAACAGGAGTCACAGGCCTTTTATTTTCATAAACATTCAAACAAAGTGTAATTGGGAATTTAAATTCCTATCCAATATATTTGTTAAAACCTTTTTTTTAATTCTTCCCACATGGATATGACTTGCTCTAAAGTTTAGTTGAAACCAGGAATCCTATGAATGTTTGCGTCTGTATCTTATCTCCCCTCGTAAAATTCTAAAATACATTTTACGTATGCCAAACATTTACGTGGGTCTTTACAAATTTGGGAGAAAATGAAAACAAACAAATATTATACGAAAAAGGGATAAATTATGAGGATTTCTGAAGGACACTTGTAGTTGCTTTTCAAATGCGAGGTGATAGTATCTTAAGGCATATCCTTTAGTGAAAATACTGCATCTCCCTAGGATATGGAATATATATAGACTGGGGCCCTTCCTCATTACTGCTTGTTCGTCGTTGATGGCCTTTATCCTCACATGCAGACGTGATTTCATTATACGTCTATATATCCATTTCTTTTATGCGTGCATCTATCTTTATTTGATAGATAGATAGATAGATGCACAAACACACGGCCGCACACACACACACATTCCTTCTTTATGCATTTTTTTATTACACTGGATTGGTTCCTTTTTATATTTCTATAGATCTAGACGAGAGGAATAAAGTTTCTCCCCTTCGAAGTTTGATTATAACATTCGTGTTGTAAATTTGTTAACAAAATTGCGTCTTTTATCTCATTTCACAGCGGATGAATATTTTTTAGGGATATTTTCCTTTGTGTAAATAAAAACAGCTCACTCTGAAACTTGGTGAAATATACAGCATGATATAAGGTTTAATAGGATTTGAATAAATATTATCATAAAAAACACTATAACGTATAGATGTGCAACGAAAGCTATCAAACTCCCTTGTATGTTATAGCATAATTACATATATATATATATATATATATATATATATATATATATCTATATATATATATATATATATATATATATATATATATATATATATATATCATATATATATATATATATATATATATATATATATATATATATATATATATATATATATATATATATATATATATATGTTGATGTGTTGTGTTGTGTGTGTGTGTGTGTGTGTTGTGTGAGTCATAGCACATTACCGTGATTCATATACATACATAAAAATTCATATTGCCTTTGCTCTATCTATCACTAGTAACACCCCAACTGAAAATCCTTCCGTATCATAGAAACTTCTACTAAGAGCATCTGTTATGCTATTGCATTACGTTTGCCTTCTATTTATTTGAGTTTTGCATCAGAATCTCTAATATTAGAAACCATCGAGTTTCCTTTAGGTTATAGATCTGGCTTATCAAAAAGATCTAACAATAGCTTATGGTCCTGTGGAATTCTACCTTATTCCCCATTAACAACATCCGAAAATGAACCAAGCTAGATACTACAGCGAAAGTTTCCTTATCTATGTAACTATTAACCTTTCATTGCTACATTTGCTTAAATTTTCTGTTGTAATAACCTATTGGATGAGATTTACGTTTAAATTTCTGCATAAAGCAGTTACCTATACCATCCTGACTGGCATCTGTCACTAATGTGAAAGGTACACTGAATTCCGGAAATTTCAAGACGGAAGATTCATTATTGTATCATTAACTTTCTGGAAAGCTATCTGTATCGGCTCCCCCCAGGGAAATTAATATTCTCCCAACAATCTGTTAAAGGAGCCGCCAAGATAGAAAAACTCTGTCATTCTTTCTCTCGGGGACAGGAAAATCTACAATTGCTTTGACTGTATCATCATTTACTCTAACTCTCTCTTTATATATGACATGACCTAAATAAGCAATCTGCTTCGTCAAGAAGATGCATTTGGTTAACTTAATTTTCAAGTCCGTTAACCTAGGTTCTCCTAAGAACTACCCTGAGCACTTCCATGGGGTGCACGAATGAATCTGTTGCAATCAGCAAATCATCCATGTACACCATACATATTTGCCTAACTATTCGTGTAAAACTATGTTCACTAAGCCTCGGAAAAAGTCATAGGACTACCTGACAAACCAAAGAGCATACACGTAAACTCGAAATGCACCTTGGGAAATGAGAATGCAGTAAATCCCCCCCCCCTCCCCCGGATAACGTTCAGGAATTGCCTTTTTCATTCAATTAATGGAAATATACGCAGACCCGAACGGCACCATCTTTCTTAGGCACCGCCAGCAAAGGTATGTTGTATGGGGACACACTGGGCCTAATAAATCCCTCCTCCTCCCATTTACTAACCCCATTCTCTACCTGTTTGTTCCCTGATTCTAGGTTATTATGGTGCGTGTGTGAAACAAAATGGGTTTGGTTTCCCTCATTTATTTAGGTTTACCTTCTATTCCAACGCCTTAGTCAGCCCTAACTTATCCCCCTTTTAAAGCCACTATATCGCCAAATTATGCCAAAACCTCGCTTAAAACTTCCATATGCATTTTTAGTCTGCATCAACTAAGTGACCCTAAAGATTTTCCTCCTGATTTGCATTTCCACTTATGAAAACTCAGTTTTCCCCTCAACATAGCCACTGAACCACTATCCTCACTCCAAATCTTGGAGGTCTACCACATAAGTATTCTTCTGATATTTCCTAATTGTATCATTACAATTCAATAATTCCACCTATGTGACATCCGTATTTCATACTCTGTTTACCAACACTGTGCTGATAATTCCTTTTAGATTTTTAGCAAATCCTCAATTGTACACACCTCTTTGGGCATTTTCACTCCCCTCAACCTGAGTTTAACCATAGCATAGTACCTGGATTTATAATAACATCCCTGTTAAAACACATTAATATACATTATTCCCATGGGCATTATACACAGCACCCTCCTGTGACTGGTTATTCACCCCATGTTCCACAGATTATGTGAATATTGTTCCAAAATAATTATTCGAAAAAAATTATTCGAAAGCAGATATTCGAAAACATTTATTTTAATGGAAAATTGTTAGAATGTAAGTTGTTTGAAAGAACAATTATTAGAAATGATAATTACTCGAAATGCAAATTTCTTTATTCAAACGACTTGTAAAAATAACATACTCATTCGAAATGTTAAAATTCTTTATTCAAACAAACGTTGTAAAAGGAATAAAAAAGCAAATATACAAAAGCAATTTATTAAAAAAAATATCTATTTAAATATATTCATGATAAAATCAAAGTTACCTATGAATGCAAGTTATGTGCTACACGCACAAATACTCTACTACTGAATACTCGTCAAAGTTTGCCACTCATTATTTTAGCCTTTCATTTAAGTGACGATACAAGGACTGACCTCAGTGAAAAAGGCATCCATAATGAGAAACTGTGTTAATTAAATTCTTCTTTAACAACAGTTATAGTTGCAAGTTCGAAAACTGACGTTATGGTTGAAATGGTTGTTTAACCATAGACTAATTTGAATAAACAATCTTCCATAAGTTTCAGCCCTTTTATCTGGAAGTAAGGCATAGACTACCGGATGTACTTTATATAATAGTTCAAATAGCTGAGTTACAAGTTTTCAAATGTCCCTTGCACTTGTAAATGTTTACTGTACTCAAGTATACTCAAATTATTCTGGGCTGAAAAAATAAGTATCCTATCATCGTAAGGACTTGAATCATATAGCAAAAATTGCTCCCCTTTATTAGTTATAGCCTGTTCATTAGTTAAAACAATATCCCTACTATGAATAGGATTAGATAAGCCATCTCTCTCCTTTTGTCTTACATTTTGAATAGTTCTTTTTCTAGAGCTTTTGCAGGGGTGAAACTTGCGCAGCAACTTTCACTTAATTGCGAGGCAGCAGTTGAGGAGAATCACGGGTCTTTTAGCATCTTTTTTCACTCTGTTCATAAAACTACGTACTTCAGCGTTTTCGGCATCACCCGAATGATTATGTTCACGAGGAACTTTAATCACTTCACCATCATTAGTAATTGCACTGCTCTTGCAATAGTAATAGAAACCATCGACTTAAAATGTATTCGGCCATTTTTGAAGGGCTGCAATATTCGGAGGAAATTAAGTTTTTGGTTGCTGGCTGGACGTCTTCGACCACGTTTATTATCACTTTAAACAACAATTCAAAATATCAATTTGAACAATTGCCTATTAGAGTAATTTTCCTGTAATTTCCCGATAACGTTTGCTATCATTTCAAACAACAATTAGAATAACTTTCACTTCGAAAAAATGCGTATTAGAGTAATTTTCTGTTCGAACAGCTGTTTTTAGAGTAATTCCGATAAATTGTTTTCGAATAATTTTCAGGAGATG